>NC_037676.1:93691166-93781099 GCF_003255815.1 Theropithecus gelada
AAAATTGACACTCTAACATCGCAATTAAAAGAACTAGAGAAGCAAGAGCAAACACATTCGAAAGCTAGCAGAAGGCAAGAAATAACTAAGATCAGAGCAGAACTGAAGGAGATAGAGACACAAAAAAACCCTCCAAAAAATCAATGAATCCAGGAGTTGGTTTTTTGAAAAGATCAACAAAATTGACAGACCACTAGCACGACTAATAAAGAAGAAAAGAGAGAAGAATCAAATCGACGCAATTAAAAATGATAAAGGGGATATCACCACCGACCCCACAGAAATACAAACTACCATCAGAGAATACTATAAACACCTCTACGCAAATAAACTGGAAAATCTAGAAGAAATGGATAATTTCCTGGACACTTACACTCTTCCAAGACTAAACCAGGAAGAAGTTGAATCCCTGAATAGACCAATAGTAGGCTCTGAAATTGAGGCAATAATTAATAGCCTACCAACCAAGAAAAGTCCAGGACCAGATGGATTCACAGCTGAATTCTACCAGAGGTACAAGGAGGAGTTGGTACCATTCCTTCTGAAACTATTCCAATCAATAGAAAAAGAGGGAATCCTCCCTAACTCATTTTATGAGGCCAACATCATCCTGATACCAAAGCCTGGCAGAGACACAACAAAAAAAGAGAATTTTAGACCAATATCCCTGATGAACATCGATGCAAAAATCCTCAATAAAATACTGGCAAACCGGATTCAACAACACATCAAAAAGCTTATCCACCATGATCAAGTGGGCTTCATCCCTGGGATGCAAGGCTGGTTCAACATTCGCAAATCAATAAACATAATCCAGCATATAAACAGAACCAAAGACAAGAACCACATGATTATCTCAATAGATGCAGAAAAGGCTTTTGACAAAATTCAACAGCCCTTCATGCTAAAAACGCTCAATAAATTCGGTATTGATGGAACGTACCTCAAAATAATAAGAGCTTTTTATGACAAACCCACAGCCAATTTCATACTGAATGGGCAAAAACTGGAAAAATTCCCTTTGAAAACTGGCACAAGACAGGGATGCCCTCTCTCACCACTCCTATTCAACATAGTGTTGGAAGTTCTGGCTAGGGCAATTAGGCAAGAGAAAGAAATCAAGGGTATTCAGTTAGGAAAAGAAGAAGTCAAATTGTCCCTCTTTGCAGATGACATGATTGTATATTTAGAAAACCCCATTGTCTCAGCCCAAAATCTCCTTAAGCTGATAAGCAACTTCAGCAAAGTCTCAGGATACAAAATTTATGTGCAAAAATCACAAGCATTCTTATACACCAGTAACAGACAAACAGAGAGCCAAATCAGGAATGAACTTCCATTCACAATTGCTTCAAAGAGAATCAAATACCTAGGAATCCAACTGACAAGGGATGTAAAGGACCTCTTCAAGGAGAACTACAAACCACTGCTCAGTGAAATAAAAGAGGACACAAACAAATGGAAGAACATACCATGCTCATGGATAGGAAGAATCAATATCGTGAAAATGGCCATACTGCCCAAGGTAATTTATAGATTCAATGCCATCCCCATCAAGCTACCAATGAGTTTCTTCACAGAATTGGAAAAAACTGCTTTAAAGTTCATATGGAACCAAAAAAGAGCCCGCATCTCCAAGACAATCCTAAATCAAAAGAACAAAGCTGGAGGCATCACGCTACCTGACTTCAAACTATACTACAAGGCTACAGTAACCAAAACAGCATGGTACTGGTACCAAAACAGAGATATAGACCAATGGAACAGAACAGAGTCCTCAGAAATAATACCACACATCTACAGCCATCTGATCTTTGACAAACCTGAGAGAAACAAGAAATGGGGAAAGGATTCCATATTTAATAAATGGTGCTGGGAAAATTGGCTAGCCATAAGTGGAAAGCTGAAACTGGATCCTTTCCTTACTCCTTATACGAAAATTAATTCAAGATGGATTAGAGACTTAAATGTTAGACCTAATACCATAAAAATCCTAGAGGAAAACCTAGGTAGTACCATTCAGGACATAGGCATGGGCAAAGACTTCATGTCTAAAACACCAAAAGCAACGGCAGCAAAAGCCAAAATTGACAAATGGGATCTAATTAAACTAAAGAGCTTTTGCACAGCAAAAGAAACTACCATCAGAGCGAACAGGCAACCTACAGAATGGGAGAAAATTTTTGCAATCTACTCATGTGACAAAGGGCTAATATCCAGAACCTACAAAGAACTCAAACAAATTTACAAGAAAAAAACAAACAACCCCATCAAAAAGTGGGCAAAGGATATGAACAGACATTTCTCAAAAGAAGACATTCATACAGCCAACAGACATATGAAAAAATGCTCATCGTCACTGGCCATCAGAGAAATGCAAATCAAAACCACAATGAGATACCATCTCACACCAGTTAGAATGGCGATCATTAAAAAGTCAGGAAACAACAGGTGCTGGAGAGGATGTGGAGAAATAGGAACACTTTTCCACTGTTGGTGGGATTGTAAACTAGTTCAACCATTATGGAAAACAGTATGGCGATTCCTCAAGGATCTAGAACTAGATGTACCATATGACCCAGCCATCCCATTACTGGGTATATACCCAAAGGATTATAAATTATGCTGCTATAAAGACACATGCACATGTATGTTTATTGCAGCACTATTCACAATAGCAAAGACTTGGAATCAACCCAAATGTCCATCAGTGACAGACTGGATTAAGAAAATGTGGCACATATACACCATGGAATACTATGCAGCCATAAAAAAGGATGAGTTTGTGTCCTTTGTAGGGACATGGATGCAGCTGGAAACCATCATTCTTAGCAAACTATCACAAGAACAGAAAAGCAAACACCGCATGTTCTCACTCATAGGTGGGAACTGAACAATGAGATCACTTGGACTCAGGAAGGGGAACATCACACACCGGGGCCTATCATGGGGAGGTGGGAGCGGGGAGGGATTGCACTGGGAGTTATACCTGATGTAAATGACGAGTTGATGGGTGCAGCACACCAACATGGCACAAGTATACATATGTAACAAACCTGCACGTTATGCACATGTACCCTACAACTTAAAGTATAATAATAATAATAAATAAATTAAAAAAAAAGAAGGGGATTTCATTTAATTTAAAAATGGTAAAAGTTCAACAGTAAAAATTATTGATATTAGAATCAGCCAGGCTTTATGGTGTGAATAATTACCTGGCCTCATATTCAGAGACTCCAGAATCTAATGCCTCCTCCATTCTCGAGTGCCTTTGTAATATGTAAAGTCCTTTATGCCCAATTTAACTGAAACGTTTGAATGAATTTGTCGTTCCAAGGACCAGCCACAATCCAGATAATTTTATGAACCCATACTCACAGATATTTTAGTCACATTTAAACCATCAGTGGTCATTAAGACATGTCTAAGAACATTTTCTATGTGCATGTTTCATAACAACTCTGTAGGCAATAGTATCTACAAGGAATAAAAATGAACAGTTGTGAATTATTTCTTACTCCTTGAATAAGAAAAGTTTATTTGTTTTTCCACTCAGACACTGTACCTGAAATATAAGCCAAGGTCCAGTTAGTTGGGAAGCACATGAGTTTATATATCGGCCCTACCTCTGTGACACACAGTCCCAGGCTGGCTGTGCATCTGGCCAACCAGCCAATGTTGAGTATGCATCCATTTTTTCCAGCCCTAGTTCCCATTCCATTTCAGGCTTCTCATCTGTCAGGAGTAAAGCTTCTAGTCTCGCCTATCTTACAGATGCTATTGTGCAAATAAAATTATATATGTGAAATGCTTCTAAAATTTTAATGTGCCTGGAGATATTTTACAATGTTACTGTCAAACCTACCATTTAACAGGAAGACACTCTGAACTCCGGTTTTTTTTTTTTTTTTTGTAGACATCTCTGCAATCAAAGGAAAAAGCATTCGTCCAAAAATAATGGTTTTTGGAATTACAAAAATGAATTAAGGAGGGAATTTTCTTTTATTTAGGGCAATAATGCTAGTCTCTTGTTGAGCAAGTAGAATAAAGTATGATTCATTTTGTCTATAAGTAAACTAACACCTATTCTATTGTGTAACAGACTGTGTCTTGGGGTTATAAGCTGGTTCTAATTACCCTAGTCTTCTTCACAGGATTGGCCTTTGCTGTTCTCTCATCTGTGCACCCAGTGTTTGGTTTATATGGGTCTCTGTTTCCTGCCATAATTTATGCCATATTTGGAATGGGACGTCATGTTGCCACAGGTAATAATTCCTATGTTTATCCTTCTAATATTACTCACAAAAGAGACTTAGTGGTTATTACTGATTATATCTCCTTAGTAGTGTTAACATCACTGCTGAAAACCTCAGCAAATATTAGAGCAAGATATTTACTCTCCACACATCAGATAGTCAATATACTCTGTGGTTTATTGCTATATTACTGTATAGCCAAGGTTATTGCTAAGGATTCTTTGCATTTTTGAGTTGCAAAGATTCCACAAAAGAAGGGAAATAAGGCATGGTAGTACGCGCCTGTAGTCCCAGCTACTCGGGAGGCTGAGGCAGGAGAACCGCTTGAACTTAGGAGGCAGAGGTCACAGTGAACCGAGATAGCACCACTGCACTCCAGGCTGAGTGACAGAGTAAGACTCTGTCTCAAAAAAATAAAAAATAAAAATAAAAATAAGAAGAGAAATGTTATGAATTTACAATGAAATGAGAGAAAAATTTAGCTACTCAAAAAACAGTGAAAAATATTTTACATGTATTTGATATGTGGACTAAATGATGATATTTTAGGTTTATTCCAGGCTAGTTTATGCAATGCTGTTTACTTGGTGTAACTCTTACCTTACCTACCTCTATATTACCAAATAAAATATGAATGGTGATTTGGTATTAGATAAACCTGGGTACATGCCTTATTTGTTGTTTGCTATTTACATGGTCTTAGGCAAAAATTTAAGCTCCATTGCAGCTTTATTGATAGTAAAATTACCTTCCAAATTCTAATGATTATAGTAAGAACTAGATAATTGACATACAGTGTCTAATTTAGTACTTGATATATAATAAGATTTAATAAAGTTAGCTATTACTATTACAAAATGGTATCTTAGTCTTAACTACTTAGGAAATCATAAAATAATTTTAACTAGAAATATCTATAGAGACATTTCTATTTATTTGGGGATTCTGTGATCTCAGCCTCTGAGTAATAACATTTCATGACCATTTCTTCAATGGTCAATTTGCATTATTGATTGTATCAGTTTCCTGTTGCTGCTGTAACAAATTACTGTAAGTTTGGTCTTTAAAACAAAATACAGGTATTATTCTACAGTTTGGAGCTTGGAAGACTGAAATGATATTCACAGGGTTAAAAATAAGGGGTCAGCAGAGCTGCGTTTCTTTCTTGGGGGCTCAAGGGCAATCCATTTTCTTGACTTTTCTAGTTTCTAGAGGCTCCCTGCATTCTTTGGCTCATGGACCGTTCAACCATCTTCAAAGCCAGCAGTATTGCATCTTCAAATTCTCTTTGACTCTGATTTTTTGCCTCCATTTTCCATGTTCAAAGGACCCTTGTGATTACATTGGGCACACCTGCATAATCCAGGATACTCTTCTTATATTAAGATTAGCTGCTTAGCAACTTTAATTTTATCTGCAATGTTAATTCTCTCTTACCATATGGCATAACACATTCAGAGGTTCTGGGGATTAAGATGTGAACATATTTGAGAGGTCATAATTCTGCCTACCACATTGATACATATATTTTCTGTTAACATAACATTTTATTTATGTAGATTTGGCTTTTTAGATCAATTAATTTTGTTATGAGGGAAGGACCAACATTTATCAATCACTTACAACATTGCTGCCTAAAGTGTGGCTCATGAACCAGTAGGTTCAGCATTATGTGGGAGCTTGTTAAAAGTGCAAAGCCTTTATTTCTATGCCAGGCCTACTGAATCAGAGTCAGCATTTTCATAAGGTCTCTGTTTTATTTATACATGTAATCTGTAGGTAACATATTATAGTATATATATGTATTTATATGTTTATGCATATTCATGTGTGTAGATATATTTAAGTTTGAGAGCCATGGATGTTCTATTTATTAGGTGCTTTATTAAGAGCTTTACATATGTTATTTTGTTTTGTTCTAGCAGAAGCCGTTTAAATAGAGATTATTACCTTTACATTGCAGATGAAAAGAAAACACTAAAATTCAGAAAGTTTCTGTGAGATCACAGATTAAAAGTCACAGGTGCATGGATTACAACCCAGGTGTGACCAAATCTAAAGCACAAGCTTTTAACTTTACAACCCACTGTTCAAGAATAAGCTTTTCTTTTGTATTGATGCAAAAAAGAGAAAAGCACAATAATTAATTATAAATTATTAAAGCCTATTTTTTCAATTATCTTGTTCCCTAATTTCCTAACAATTTGTTTTCATTTTTGAAAACATTTAAATATATATATTCTTAGCAATAAAAAAGATTGTTTTAATACTGACCTCTAAAAACATTTTCTCTGTGAAACCCAAGATAAAAGAAAAAGGCAAAACAAGTTTGTCCAATACAATGTAATTGCTCTAAGAAAACAAAAATACACAATTTGAACATACTTAAGTACACACTTACACAAAATGTTCTATGTCCTAAGAAATCAGTGTAAACATTTTACAGATATTTCATGCATTATTTTGAAATTACCATTTACATAAGAGTCTGTATTTAACAAATTATGAACAGCTATCAGAATCTTATAGTCTACTTGATAAATAATATGCATTTCAAAATATACAAAATTTACAGCCTTAACTGTAGTCATTCAACATTAAAGCCAGAGACTAATTCTGATTTCCCTTCTGTTAAGTCAAATGGGCTACGACACAATAATGCTAAAGACATTTTATTTCCTCATTTGTACTTCACCAAAGACAGCCAGTTAGACCTTCTTGTTTGTTTTTTATCCCAGTATTTAGGATTCTTTGGGTCACTAAAAAATAAATGATAATTTTCCCTTATTTTGCAACATATATACATCAGGGAAAATAGACAAACTAATTATTTTTTGACGTTCCTTTAAATCTTGGACATATGGACTGAGTGTCACCAATAAGTTCCTGCAAATTAATATACAGAACATACTTCTCTTTTAAATAATTTAATTTTGATGCATATGCATCCCACTTCCACAGTATTATTAAGATATTGATGTCACTTTCTTGAAGAAGAATCGCTTTATTTGGGATTTTGCCTTCAATTTAGGTGGCTGGAATGCAATGCTGACTTACTAAATACAATAATAAATTATGTTAAAGACATCTTTAAAAGTAAACTATTCATAAAATCAGAGTATAAAGATGTGAAACATGCTGTTTTGCTCAACAATGTGAACTTTCTTATTTTAATGTAAAATGGTTTTTTTAAAAAAAGTAATAAATCCATTGATTACTTTTTGTGGCTTGCAAAGAACATATATTGGAATAAATACACAAGAGTCAAAAATCTGGATATTAATCCAATAGAAACAGCATTACTGTACAGAACCAATATGTGACAATTGGTAGGATAATCTTAAACTTTCTCTAAATTAGGGAAATTTATTTAAAGAGCAAAGTTTAACAATTTAGAGAGGCTATTGTGAAGACTGTATAAGGTACTTTTCAGAAGAAAAAAATAAACAGTTATTTACTGATAGATTACAATATGATAGGACTTGGGGTAGTGTTTTTTAAAATATGAAATCTCATTTATTCTCTACCAAAATTTTGTAACTAGCTATTTTACCATCATTTTACAAATAAGGAAGCTGAGAGAGGTTGGGTAACTTGACCAGGATCACAGGTTCATATTAAGTAGAACTGGGATTCGAACTTGGGTCTGTTTAACTCTAGGGCTCATAGTCACTTCCTATGAGACCCTGTGACCCACAGTACTATTGAGCTATCAGGTAGAAGTAGTAGTATATGAGGGTACCACTAATAGGCTGAAAGCCTAACCAGGGTAAAAAGTTGAGCAAATGAGGCAAGAATAGAGAATTAGTAGGGAGGAGACAAAGACAAAGGGGAGACCTGTATATAGATAATATAGAATGTCATCCACAACAGCCACACATATTCACTGGCAGTCCCACTTCCCTTGATTGTCCTTCACTACCTCAGAAACAGCAAAGCATTATCCTTGCTGAAGAGGCAGTACTCCCATGTCCATACTGGTGTGGACATGTCCTCGCCATTGCTGTACCCATTGCTGGCAAGTCCTCTGTCTGGAGGTGTTCTTGAAATTGACTCACACACAGATGAAACTTCCTTTTGTTCGCCTAACAAAGCCTTTTAGATGGCTTTCTCTTTTACCATTTGATTCCCTCCCATCTTCCTCCAAATCCCAGGAAAAACAGGTCTAAAATAAAAAATTAACTCGTCTATATGTTTTAAAAAAATTCTGTAGTCATTTGTTCAGTGGCTTTTGTACAAAACATTTTGCTCTGTGCTCTAGGAGATTTAAACATCAAAAGACAAACTCCTTTACTCTCAGAAGTATCTGATTTGATCTCTGGAGCATCGTGTTGTAACATACCCTCAGAAATATGTCCTATCAAGACCAGATTCTATAGTGAATGTTCTCTACTTGGTATTTCCCATCCTGGGTGCTAGAATCTTATTTCTAAAAATCAGGTGTATTACATTAGTTTCTTGATGTACTCTTCATTTAGTACTCTATGATAAGGACAGTGGTCATGATTTATTGATGATTTATTGAGAATGACTTATCTCATTAAGAGAATGTTATTCAATCTGTTGTCTGTATTTATGTACCACCAACTCTATGGAACAGAGAAAAGCATACAATATAGACCATAACAGAGCATGCTGACTTTAGTCTTATTAATAATTATATGAATAGCTACCATTTATCAGGGGTTAACTACATGTCATCTTCTGTGATATGTGCTATATTACATTATTTAAGCCTCATAACAATCCCATTGGGTGAGAAATGCTGTTAATAGACAAAAAGATTGAGGTGACAGTTCTGGGATTTTAGGCCAAGTTTTTTGGAGGCCACAATCATCGTGTTTTTCTGAATCCATAGTAGGTACCGCCTCTCTTATCTAGTAAAACCAAGGATTGGCTGTGTTGAATTTCCAATGAGACCTGTTTCTGTTTGACTCATGTCTCACTTGCCTTATGCTGTTTTGTGCATGGTTTGTGTTGGGATGTCTACATGTTGAATAGGCCCTTTTCACGAAGTCTCACTTATGACCTGAAGCAAAGTAAGATCTTGAAGTAATGAGAGTAAATGTTTGCACAATGCTGCAGTTTATTTCTATAACCCAAATTTGCCAATCCCTCTTTGAGAGAATCAGCATTTCCATGTTCACAAGGCTGCATTCTCAGGCATGCTGTGCCAAGATGAAGGGTTCAGAACTCTTGGCAGGAACAGGGGAACACACTGAAAATCGTCCCATACATGTGCAAGGCCATGGCAATTCTTGGGGAATACCACTAAGCCTAATCTAAAAACAGTAGACAGAAATGGTATGTTTAATTATTTTATGGGCCACAATACGTTGTTATATGATAATAAAAATATGCTCTGCTATGAGACCACAGAGGGTGGAAAGATTAAGCCTAGTTGGAAAGATCTGGGATGAATCCTTATTATATATGGGATTTGAGCCAGACCTTGAAAAACAAGTAGGATTTGCACAGGTAGAATGAAGAAGCAAACATTTCAGGGAAAAGGCTGAATTTACTGAGGTTTTCATACCTATCACCTCATTTATACTCCCCTTAGACCCTGAAATGTAGGTATTAGTACTCCCACTTTATGGATGAGACCATTTATATCCAGTGTAATGTGCTTTAGGTTACATTATTTGTAAATTGAGAGTTGAATTTAAATCCAGGCCGTCATCTTATTTCCTGTCCCAGGACGTTCTTTATGCCAGTCTGCAGAGAGGTGGGAAAATGTCTGAGCCAGGTGAGAATACAAACAGATGAGTGGCTGTAGGTTGAATGAATAAGCGTATGTGGAGGTAAGTTTCTATTTCATCCATGGAAAGAGGTGAAGAGTGGAGAAGCAAGGGCACAGAGGAGAGGAAAGTGTTTCTAACAGATTTGTTTGGTTTCACAATGTAGCTTCAACTTTAATGACAGAATCCCACAATTTTTATTGAGTCTTTTAACCGAATTACTAACAGAAGATTCCCCACACCACTTGGTTTCAGGCACCTTTGCCTTGACATCTTTGATATCAGCCAATGCCGTGGAACGGATTGTCCCTCAGAACATCCAGAATCTCACCACACCGAGTAACACAAGCGTGCTGGGCTTATCCGACTTTGAAATGCAAAGGATCCACGTTGCTGTAGCAGTTTCCTTCTTGGGAGGTGTGATTCAGGTAAGTGATACTGACACTTGAGCACAAAGAAAGGGACACAGCGGCAAAGGGAAGGCAATTGGTGTTTTATTTTTATTCTTGTTCATGAGTTTGTCTTTCCAGATGGATAAAGGCCTGATGTGTTTTATCATGATGGAAATGCTGTTTAGAGTCATTACTGTATAAATGCTGGTTGAATGAATGAACTAGAATCAATAAATTGAAGTTACACAGGAACAGTTTTTGGTCTTTTAAGAATGAACTTTCTAAAAAATGTTTTAGAAAATGAAATGAGCTTCCTTGTAAGGAAATGAGGCAATCCCTGTGTCCACATAGTGACTAGGTCATCACTATAAGGGAAGGTTATAGGAAAAATTCCTACAATGGGAAGGAGATGTCACCAGATCTCTAGTGTCCTTTCCAGTTTTCAGATTTTATGATGTTGTTGCCTCCACAGTAACAAATGGTACTTGGTTTATGTCATATGTTTGCTGATCTGAGGTCACTGGACTCAGATCTGTACCACCAGCATCATGTTGCTGCCAAGATTGCTACAGTCTATTTCTTCAAAATATCAGAATATGTAATTTGATGTTTCTAATCAGTCGTCAAAATTAGAAAGCCCAGAGGTGACTATAAAATAAATGTAGACAGGCACTGAATATTAGATATGGAATTGCCTGTTTGATAGCCATTTTCGCTTACTCTCTCATGGTCAACTGAATTACATGTGCATAAACTTCTTGGGTGGCTGTGTTTTGGGTTGGGAGACTATTTTACACTGTAACATTATTTACAAGGTCAAAGATCTTGTAAATACCAAGAAGGGAGAAAAACAGTTGATGATTGGCTGGAATTAGATGGTAAGAGAAAACATGTGACCTAGAAGAAAGGAAGCATTAAAATTCTTAGAGTTACATTGCCTTCTACCTATATGAAAAGGCCAAAGGAATTAAGGATGTAAAATGAAATGAGGATAAGAACTCATGTCTTCATAGTGCTTGAGAGAAACAGACCAACCATTTGAATGGCAGCTCATTTGCCTAGGAGACTGACCAGACTGGTAGACCAATCAGTATTTTCTATGGCTTGTATCTGAGCTATCATAAAATAAAAACTAGTTGCTTGGGTACCCTGTAACTTTCGGTTTATTTTTCCAACTATGGATGATGCCAACCTATTCTGAGGCTTGCACAGGTAGGCTTAGTGGTTTTTCCTCCTTGCCTGGCCTGTATGAGGTTCTCTGAGATCTGTCATCTATCTCCATCTTAGAAATAATCAGCCCTGTGAACTGGTAGATCAAACATGGATACATTGCCTTGGATTTTGCATATGTTTTCCTTAATTTCTATTCATTTAAAATAAAAAAATCTTTGTATTAACATTGCAAAAATAATATTGTGTCTCTTTTCTGTCCCTCTATTTTTTCACTCATATTTCTCTTTGAATTTATGGTTTTTACTAGAGTTGTATATTCTCTTACTCTACAAAGCATGAAACAAGTAGTTTTAGGTTATTTAATAGTGTAGTACTAGTTTTAGGTGTATGTTAGTATAGTAAAAATCTAAGAGTATACATAATTAGCAGTAAGACCCAGCAACCTTCTACTTAGTCTCATTTTAACCATCTTCTGAAAGTTTGAAACAATCATCAGGTATTCTGTTATTATCTAGTATATTTGGATTATGACTTAAAATGATAACATCTAAAAGTCAAAGCCAGGATTCTAACATAAAAAGTATATGTCTCATTTTCCCAAAGGAAACTCCCTAGAATTGTAAGAGCAAAGTAGAATATTATTAAAGATAATAAAAATAATATTGTTTTCATGGCCTTTTATTACACGTAAAATCAGATTCAGAGAGTTGCGTATTTTCTCTTATAACTTCATCAAACATCTGCTTTTCTTCCTCTTTAGCTCTGATCTTGGATATGTGACTTACGTTTTAGCCAAATTTTAAGCAGATGGCTGGACTTTATTTGACCTCCAAACTCATCTTTCCATTGTCAACTAGAAACTTCAAGAGTTCTGCATCTTTGGGATTTAGCTGATCAGTCATTTTTCCTTTTATTACATCAGATTTGAAATCCACTGAATCAAAGTATCCAGTTTCTACAAACATATGAAGTGTGCGTTTGCCTTGTTTTATTTATTTGTGTATTGTTTTGATTTTGCTTGCATATTATTTGGTTTCAGGTTGATTTTTTTCCCTCTGAAGATCCAGCTGACAGAATTATTTAGGTTAATAAGATTATATTGTTACAGTGTCTGAAACAATCATGTCTGATCTGATTCACAGTTAGAAATGCTCTCAGCTGCAAGGAACAGAGAACCCTCCTACTGGAGGCTTACACCATAAAGATATTTATTGCTTCTTGTATTACAGGAAGTTATAGAAGTAAGTTCTGGGCAGGCTTTGGTGTCTGGCAACACATTCAATTGATGAACTAATCTGCTTTCTGTTATTACATAATAAGGGCTCTGTGACTTATTGGGTGTGTGGTTTTTTTTTTTTTTTTTTTTTTTTTTTTTTTGCTTTCTCTTCTCGTAACTGACAGGTAAGTTTCTTCCCATAACGTGTAGCTTGTATTTGTCTAATTTTCCCCACACACAACCCTTTCTCTACTTCTTTACTTGACTTATATTCTTTAACATTATTTTGATGACTCTAGTATATCTATCTCTTTAATTTTAATTTATGCATTTTTTAGAAGAAAGAATACCATAGAACAATAAAGGAATTGGAGTGAAACTAAAATGTATACTTATAGCAAACTGTCTTCATTATATAAAATTTTTGATTTTAGTTTGCTCTTTGCCTTTTTTTTGCTTTTCCTCCAATGTTTTGTAAGTCTATAATATTTTAGTTTGTTTTCTATGTAAGACATTATTTAAAGAACAAAGTTCTTGAGGGTATTAATACTATCTTAATGCATTTTAAAGTCATCATTATACCTAGCATAGAACTCTACATGGTAGATTCTCGGAAAACTTGTTGAATTAAAAAATGAATGATCTGGTATCTCATTGTGGTTTTGATTTGCATTTCTCTGATGGCCAGTGATGGTGAGCATTTTTTCATGTGTCTGTTGGCTGTATGAATGTCTTCTTTTGAGAAATGTCTGTTCATATCCTTTGCCCACTTTTTGATGGGGTTGTTTGTTTTTTTCTTGTAAATTTGTTTGAGTTCTTTGTAGGTTCTGGATATTAGCTCTTTGTCAGATGAGTAGATTGCAAAAATTTTCTCCCATTCACACCAGTTAGAATGGCGATCATTAAAAAGTCGGGAAACAACAGGTACTGGAGAGGATGTGGAGAAATAGGAACACTTTTCCACTGTTGGTGGGATTGTAAACTCGTTCAACCATTATGGAAACCAGTATGGCGATTCCTCAAGGATCTAGAACTAGAAGTACCATATGACCCAGCCATCCCATTACTGGGTATATACCCAAAGGATTATAAATCATGCTGCTATAAAGACACATGCACACGTATGTTTATTGTGGCACTATTCACAATAGCAAAGACTTGGAATCAACCCAAATGTCCATCAGTGACAGACTGGATTAAGAAAATGTGGCACATATACACCATGGAATACTATGCAGTCATAAAAAAGGATGAGTTTGTGTCCTTTGTAGGGACATGGATGCAGCTAGAAACCATCATTCTCAGCAAACTATCGCAAGAACAGAAAAGCAAACACCGCATGTTCTCACTCATAGGTGGGAACTGAACAATGAGATCACTTGGACTCGGGAAGGGGAACATCACACACCAGGGCCTATCATGGGGAGTGGGGAGGGGGGAGGGTTTGCATTGGGAGTTATACCTGATGTAAATGACGAGTTGATGGGTGCTGACGAGTTGATGGGTGCAGCACACCAACATGGCACAAGTATACATATGTAACAAACCTGCATGTTATACACATGTACCCTAGAACTTAAAGTATAATAATAATAATAATAAAAAAATGAATGATCTATTCAGGAATCTGAAAACCAAGAAATAGCAAACATAATGCTAGGTAATAATTTAATGATTTTAAAATATAAACTGAGTCTGACATTTGTTAATTTTAATTATTATTATAGCAAGATGGGACTGTAAAAAAAAAGGCACACTCAGAACTGTCACTTCCCTTCCCTACTACTGTTATGTAGGTATATATCTGGATTTTCATTTTGTTAGGAACATCTCTTCAAGGTGAATTCCTAGAATGAGATTACTGGGTCAAAAGGTAAATTCAAAACAAAAACAAATACAGTTTTGTTAGACATTGTTAAAATCCCTTCCAAAGGGGTTGTGTCAGTTTACATTTCCACAGCAGTGTATGAGAGTGCCTCAGACTTACCAACAGAATGTGTTCTCAGCGTTTTCAAATTTAGTCAAGCAGGCAAAAAGTAGTATTCAAGGTAGTTTGAATTTCTTTAATTATGAGTGAGGTTCAACATCTTTTCATATGTTTAACATCATTTTGTGCTAATTTTGTGAATTGTCTATTTATATCTGTTTCATATTAGCCCTTTTTCTGTGACAGATGTTGCAAGTATTTCCTTCTAATTTGGCAGTTGTACTTTGACTTTATTTTACTATGCAAATTAAAAAAATTATGTAGTCAAATTTATCAGTCATTTCTTTTATTGCCCATTATTTTGAGTCAGTGTTAGCTTTTTTCAACACTGAGTTTATGGAGAAAATCATCCATATTTTTTTTCTAGACTTCCATGATTTAAGTTCTTTTTTTCTTTGTATATATAGATTCCCGATCATTGTGGAGTTTATGCTTGTGAATGGTGTGTGATACGGATGTAATTTTACTTTTTTCTAAGTAGCTGCCTAGTTGTGCCAGCAACGTTTATTAAAAAGTCCATCTTTACCTCCATCACTTTAGATGCCACCATTGTCATTTCCATATGTACTTATATCAATTTTGGGACTTTCTTTGCTATTCTACTGTCTTTAAATCTATTCTTGTGAAAGTAGCACCCTGTTTTGCAGAGACTTTATAGAATGGTTTAATGTAGGGTAGGACTAGTCAACCTTTGTATTTTCAATTTTTGTGTTTCTTCTTGGCTATTCTTACATGTTTGTTTTCCTTATGAATTTTAGCACAAACTTGCATAGCTGTATAAAAAGAAACTTGCTGATACTTTTATTGGGATTGTCTTAAACTGACATCTTTATGATGTTGATTTGTCCTGTCCTAGAACAGAGGATGCTTTTCATTTTGTTCAAATCTAATTTGTGTTTTTCAGAGTATTTTAAAATTTTCCTCCCACAGGTTTTGCACATTTTTGTCAAATTTATTCCCATGTATTTAATCTTCTTTGCTGCTATTGTAAGTGGAGTTTTCTTTACCATTATGTCCTCTGGCTGGCTATTGTTCCTGTCTTTGAAAGCTATTGATTTTTGTGTGTTAAATTTGTATCCTCATATCTTACTGAATTCTTTCAGCATTTGAATTAGTTGTATTGTTCATTAATTTGCTAGAATTTTTTAAGAGGCATTTTTACTTCCTTACAAAATCATATGACTGGTGATTTCTCTAATCCAATTGCTTTGGGTTTTGCAACCTCTATTATAACGTTAGATAATTGTGAAAGTAGTGGGCATTCTTGCCCTTTCATGAGTTTACTTACAATGCCGTTAACATCTCCACAAATTATAATGCAGTCCTCACGAATAAAGTTTATATGTTTCATCATGTTAAGAAATTATAAATTCTGTTCTATTTTTGTGCTTTTAATAGAAACTAGAAAAAATGTTGACTATTGCTGAAGTTTTTCAGCATCTATAGAAATAATCTTACTTTTATTCTCTCTAAACTATTATTTATTATATTAATGGGCTCCCTAATATTGAAACAACTTTAAATTGCAAGAATAAATTCCAGCTGGTCACGGTCTATTTTATTCTTAATGTGGTGTTGGATTCGTTTTATTAATTTTCTTCTTTAGTATTTTGCATCATTTTTCTTTAGTGGTACTGGTCTGTAGTTTTCTTTCTTGTAGTTTTCTTTTCTTTCTTTCTTTATCAGGTCTAAGTCTCAATGTTTTACTTTCTTCTTAATGTCCTTTCTCAATGCTTTTAAGCATGTATAGCACTTTTGGAATATCTAGTACTGGAGATTTTGTAGAATTCCTCTTTAAAATAATCTGTTGCCTGGTGCTCTTTTGTAAGATAATTTCTTGATGATCTTCTCCAGTTTTTTCTACAAAAATTGGTCAGTTTAAGCAGCCTAGTTCTAAAACAACCAGAATTGGAAATCTTTATTTTATTGGAAAATTATGTATTTTTTTAACTTTTCAAATTTATTTACATGTAGGTCTTTCATCTGTTGTAATTAAAAAAAAATTGTTTCAATGTTTTACCCTTTGATATTTTCTATTTTTATATTTGTGCTTTTTCCTTTGTTCTTGATCCAGGTAGCTAGTGGATTTTCTATTTTGTTACTTTTTTAAGAAAACCAGGATTTCGAAATAGTAGGTCTACTTTTTTCCCATTTCTATCTCTGCTTTTATCTTTATGATTTCCTTCCATTTTATTGTTTGGTTGTTGCTCTTTTTCCACTTTTTCCATCTAGGAATTCAATTTATTTGTTTTATTTTTTTTCATTTTTATTGATAAAAGCATTTAGTGCTCTGAATTTCTCTATGCTAATTGTTTGAAATGTATTCTGTTGATTTTCATATATATTGTATTTTGCTTCAATATTTTTTAGGAATAAAAATTCTGTGATTTCAGTTTGTATTTCCTCCTTTACCCAAAAATTGGAGAAGAGATTTTAATTTTAGGTGGGTGAGGCTTTTTGCTTTTCAGTTTTGTCAATAATTTCTAGTGTTATTTCATTGCAGTCAGGGAGTACTGTTTATAATAGTTTATGTTACCTAATTTACTAATGTTTTCTTTGTAACATAATGTACGATTTTTTTTTTTTTTTTTTGTGAGTGTTTCATGAGCACTTGAGAAAAAAGATATAGCCCTGATTATCAGAGTGTAAAGATCAGTATATAGCTATTAGGTTCTTCCTTGTTGATTATGATTATTCACTTTTTGCCTTTTTGATCTTTCTTGTACTGACTGAGAAAGGTGTGTTCATTACTGTAGGCTGCCTTAACTAGAATAATGGTATTGTAGTGGTTTAATTATCTTTTAGGTGAGCTATAAATGTTTGTGTCATAAACATAAGATCATCCAATGTCTCTTACTCATTGGTCTTCAGACAAAATAAATACTTTCTGTCTCTTCTCTGTTACCATTTGATTTCTATTGCTAATATAAACAAAGTGCACTTATACAACAATAATGTAATGTGATAGTTTCTGTGTTGTACATTAGAGTGTGGACCTTTTAAAAACAGCGTTATTGAGGTGTAATTGCCATGCAATCAATTCTACATATTTAGAATGTTCAATGTGATGTTTTGACATATGTATATATTCATGAACCTATCATCAAGACAATAAAAATATCTGTAATTTCACAATTTTTTTTCTTGACCTTTGTAGTCCCATTCCATTAGCTCCCTTCCTCACCCAGCAGCAACCACTGATTTACTTTTTGTCACTGAGTTAGTTTGCATTTTTTAGAATTTTACAAAAATGCATTTACTGTCCCTTCCCTCCTCTCTCTCTCTCTTTTTTTTTTTGGTCTGGTTTCTTTCACTCAGCAAAACTTCAATTGCTGTTTATATTGTAGATTTATTGCCATGGTTTTGTAACAGTAGGAACTCTTGTGATTAGAACTCATGCAATTTCTGACAGTTGATAATGCAGTGACTGAATTGACTGGTGTGATAATCTTATTGTTTCCAGTTCTACCATCTATTTCTAAGGCACATTGTCTCGTAAGAAACTCTTTTAGTGGAACTGATGCAGTTTTGTACTATTAGTACTACTTTACACATAGAAAAGAAAATTTTTCTAGCTAAAAACAGTAAAAACAGTAGCAGCTAAGAAAGGAATTGCTTGCACACTCACAATAATGAAATGTTAATTTCAGGACAAAGTGGAACCTTTTAAAGTGCCAGTATCCATAAGCATTTCTACTGGGGACACAAACACATAATAAAAGCCAATGCACTTTAAAAACCATTGTTCCCCTTTCCCTGCAGCTTTTATTATTCCCTGTGATGAGCAATTTGCATATTTGTTTTTCTAGGAGCTGAGAGGGGTCTGGGATTGTCCCTGGACCATTCACCTCTGGAAATTGTCTCAAGCTCTACTTTTCTGAAGGAGCCATAGGACAAGATTTCTGCCATGGGGAAATCTAGTTTGTCTTTTTGATTTTTCTTGCACTGAGAAAGGTGTGTTCATTACTGTAGGCTGCCTTCACTAGAATAATGATATTGTAGTGGTTTGGTTATCTTTTAGGTAAGTTATATATGTTTGTGTCATAAACATATATTCAACAATGGTAAAAGTGTGGGGTGACACAAGGTGTGATGTTTAGTGACAAAGCCTTGTATTATGATACTAGTGCATTCTGGAGACACATGGTCTTACTCCTTCAAGGATGATAAAAAGACAACTGTAAACTAAATAGGAGATTCTTCAATTACTTTTGGTGTTGTGCTAAACATTTTCTTGCATGTTTTAAATAAGAGGATCAGGAGTATAGAAGGGATGCAGGATCTAAAACTAGTTTATCCTGCCTATTCAACACATCATACTTACTCTTCTCAGAAACATCATCAATTTCATTCTTTTGTAATGCAGGAGGAGGACAATCTGAAATCTCTTTTGATGATGTTTCACTGTTTTACAGCCATTACAGCAGAAAGTCATTACTCTGTTTAATCTAAATCTTTCCACCTGTGTTTGTATCTGGCAAAGCTAAGAAGTAATAAACTTAATCAAGTTAGAATTATAACATTCTTAAAATTATAAAAAACTTTCCTCATGTACAAAAATAATTATATTTATTAGCCTAGTATTTGACAAGCTCTGTTCTAAGCTTACTACATGTATTCATATATTCAATCCTCATTAACATTTTAGGAAAAATTATTTAGGAATAATTCCCTATTATACAGATAGAGATACTGAAGGTAAACTGACTGATATAGTTTGGCTCTGTGTTGTCACCCACATCTCATGTTGGATTATAATCCCCAATGTTAAGAGAGGAACCTGGTGGGAAGGAATTGGATCATGGGGGCGGATTACTCCCTTGCTGTTCCTGTGATAGTGAGTTCCCATGAGATTTGGTTGTTCAAAAGTGTGTGGCACTTACTCCTTCATTCTCTCTCTCTCCTGCCACCATATGAAGACATGCTTGCTTCCCCTTTGCCCTTTTGCCATGATTGTCAGTTTCCTGAGACCTCCTCAGCCATACTACCTATACAGCCTGTGGAACTGTGAGTCAACTAAACCTCTTTTCTTTATAAATTACCCAGTCTCAGGTAGTTCTTTACAGCAATGTGAGAACAGACTAATAGAGTGACTTATTTAGTATCTTGTAATTAGGAATTAGCACAATAGGAGTCAGACTCCAATATACACTTTCTTAACTGCTGCTATGCAGATTTCTAAACTAGTGTTGACAAAGGAAGCAAGGAAACTTAATCCATCTACTTCTAGGGCCAGGCATTGTTCTAGGTCTTTCCCATATTTTACCTCATTAATAATAGTGGCAGCCTGGGTACTGGGCATGTACCATGTGGCAGGACAATGTTCTTGGCTCCACAACTATGTGCCTGTCATTCTCTAGGCATGCCAGGCCCCATTCTCATGCCACTTGTATGACTCCTCTGTGTCTTTCAAGGTTCAGCTCAAATATAATCATCTCAGAGAAGCCTTCCCTGGATCTCTGGACATGCTTATATGTGATTCCTCTTAGTGTTCCTGTAAGACATTGCTCATGTCCTACCTCATAGGGCTTCTCAGTTTACCAGGAAATACTTTTTACACATTTACCTCCTTTTCTAGACTGTGAGTCTCTATAGAACAGAGACTATTTGTCTCTATAATTCCAACAGCTGGTACTTAATAAATGTGAGTTGATTAAATTGAAGAGGAAAAAGGTCAGTTAAATGTTAGTGGCATCACTATGTTAAATAACAAAAATTAAATTGAGGTTTTTTTCATCCTTTACCAGAAGATAGGGAATGTGTCTGTATCTGTTTAAATTGTAAAACAGTTCTTGATAAACAAATAGTAATAAACTTATACTTCTCTAATTTGCTTATGGTTATTTTGTTGGATCCATCTAGCTCAAGTGTGGAGACCCACCTTTTCTTATGAATATTCTCACACCTGATGAAAAACAAAAACACAACTCTACAACTCCTTACACTTCTGTGTCTTTTAATAATATCATGCTTCCTATCATCCCACTTTATGACTATTGTTTTCTTTAGCTCATATTTCTTAGACAAATATGAAGGAGTCAAATTTTCCATTCCTAGCAGTTCTGACTTTCATAATATCTAGTATCAGAGGCTAGTTTTTTCTTGAAGTTTCTGAGAACTGAAAAGATGATGGTGCCCCTTCAACCATGTAATTCCCAATAAAGATGATTCTAAAGTCCAGTGAATTTCTGATAAATTCCACAAAATTCAGATAGACATTTCCTGAACATATGATCAGTTTGTGGAGTAATGTGTACTTGGCTCATCTCTCTGCTCTCCATTCCTGCTCTGTCTAGTTTAGGTGACTTTTTCCTTTTTCCTTTACTATTCCTGTTATACTAACACTTTAAATGGCTATTCTAACATGAGATCAGTCCTACCAAAGTGCAGATCTGATGTTTGAGTCAGTGTGCAGCATAGTTCTTGGCAAGATCAGGTGTTTAATGAATGTATGGAAAAGTGATGTCATTCACTCCTGCAAAACTCCCTTTTCACTACTTTTACAGTGGACTATATTCTGACTTCAAAATGTCTTGCTTTATTTTCTGTTACTCACTTTTGGCTAGTTTCGTTCCTTCTAAACTTGCTCTGAACATATCCCATGCTGCCCTGTTCGATCCTCATACTCTTCCCTCTTTTTTGAACGCTTTCTAATGGTTTTCTTCCTTAAGTGTCAAGCTTATAATTTTAATCCTATCCAGCAATATTCCCTTCTCCCTCTGAAATCCAGTGGCACATTTTCTATTTCTCTCTTTTATATGTGTGGTTTATATCTTTGTCTTGGTGTGGTTATTTGCACACATGCCATACCTCTAAAACCCAGCTGTTTGGTGCTCTTCCTAGAGTCTTTCTTTTTCCCTGTGCTGATGTACACAGGATTCAGGAACTCTTTGTGAATATCACACACTTTGGTGAGAAATTTAGACTTACCTGAAGATTCTGTGGAACAGGTGGAGGGGTTTTTCTTTTCTTTTTTTAATTTTTAGTAACTTTCACTTAGGATGATTTTAGATTTGCAGCAAAGCACAAAAATAGTACCCAGAATTGACATATAACCCAAAGAGTTTCCCCTGTTACTAACATCTTACATTAGGATGGTATATTTGTCACAATTAATGAACCAGATTGATATTTTGTTATTAACTAAAGTCTATATGTTGTATTCAGATTTCCTTATTTATTTTTTCTTTTTTTTTTTTTTTTTTTGAGACAGAGTCTCACTCTGTTGCTCAGGCTGGAGTACAGTGATGCAATCATAACTCACAGTAACCTGGAACTCCAGGGCTCAAGTTACCCTCTCACCTCAGCCTCATGACTGGCTAAGACTATAGGCACCTGCCATGCCAATTTTTTAAATGTTAGGCCAATTTTAAAATTTTTTTGTAGAAATGGGGTCTCACTATGTTGCCTAGGCTGGTCTCAAACTCCTGGCCTCAAGCCATCCTTTCATCTTGGCCTTCCAAAGCACTGGGATTATAAGCGTGAGCCACCATGCCTGGCTGTTAATTATTACCTAATGTCCTTTTATTGTGTGTTCCAGGATCCCATCCAAGATACCACATTACATTTAATTGCCCTGTCTTTCTTCAGTTTCCTCATTACTGAACATTACTGAGACTTTTTAAATTTTTAATAATCTTGACACTTTTGAGGAGTACTGGTCAGGTGGTCTACAGAATGCCCCTCAATTGGGATATGTTTGATGTTTTTTACCATGATTAGATTGGCCTTATATATTTTTAGGAGGAAGAGGTGTGTGTGTGTGTGTATGTGTTTGTGTGTCTACATATAATTGTGATAAAATACACATAACACAAAGTTTACCATCTTAACAATTTTTAAGTGTGTAGTTCAGTAGCATTGAATACATTCATAATGCTGAGCAGCCATCACCATCATCCATCTGTACAACTCTTTTCATCTTGTAAAACTGAAACTCTACTCTCATTAAACAAGTGACAGTCTCACCACATCATAAACTATAACAACACTTATCATTGTTGATGTTAACTTGATCACCTGGCTGAGGTAGTGCTTGTCAGTTACTCTATTTTCTCCCTTTCCATACTGTATTCTGTGGAAATAAGTCATTATGAATAGCCCACACTTAAGGAGTGGAGGTTATGTCAAGTGGGGAGTTAATGAGTGGGTATTGTCTGCATAAATTACTGGAATTCTGAAGAGATTTGCCTATTCTCCCCTATTTATTTATTTATTTAGTCAATCATTTATATTAGTATGGACTCTAGGATATTTGTTCTGTTCTTTGGTTATAATCCAATACTACTTTATTTATTTTGCTCTTCAAATTGTCCTGGCTTTGGACATTGGGAGCTCTTTCAGTTGGCTCTGTGTCTGGCCTTGACACCCTTATTTGTTTATTTACTTGTTTAACACTTCCTCCTTTTCTGGTACTACAAGATAATCCAGGTTCGTATTATATATGCCCTGCTCAGTCCTAGAATCAGCCATTTCTCTAAGGATCTCTGTTTTATTAGAGAAAGTTGTTAGACTTTAAGATTTAGATGGTAGGTATGTTCATTGCTACCGGGGTGTTGTTGCATCTAAGGCTTTTTATCTGACAGAGCAAAGAAATATTTTTATGTATATTAAGCATAATATAATTATGTTTAATTATACAGCAAATCTTATAAGGCAAATCTGTGCAGAATTCCAGTAATTTTGCCTCTTAATACACATGCTTAAACCCAGTCGCCCAACTCTTGAGATCATAATAAAATATATGTTATGTATATTAATTATATTATGTATAATTTATATGTATGTAATCATATCGATATGTGTTTATGTATCCATCTATGCCTATATTAAGTTAAACATGAGTATATACTTAGGTCTCCAACCCTAATGCATTACCACAATGATCATTCTAGCTTTATGGCCTTGTTTGTCTGAAACCTCCCCCTCCAGCAGTGAGAACCTGGCTCCCACCACTCACCATCCATTTGCTTAAGTTAGCAATTCCATTATATAAAATATATAATAATATATTGCAATATTATATATATTGCAATTCCAGTATATTTGCCGGTGGTGGATCTGTGTGGGTACAGTTCTGCAGCAACTTCAATTCTTGCCTTCTCAGAGGAAATAATTCAACTGAGGTGCATAAGGCAGAAGGAGAGACCAAGCCAAGTTTTAGAGCATAAACAAAAAGAAAATCAAGTACACATGGGAGAGGGTCAAGCGGGCCACTTGAGAGACCAAGTGCACTATTTGACCTTTTGACTTGGGGTTTTATATGTTGGCATGCTTCCGGGGTCTTGCGTTCCCTATCCCCTGATTTTTCCCTTGAGGTGGGCTGTCTGCACGCATGGTGGCCTGCTAGCACTTGGTTGGGAGGAGAGCATGTGCAGTGTGTTTACTGGAGTCATACGCATGCTCACTCGAGGTGTTTTTCCCTTCCCACGCAAATGTCCCTAGGAAGTCATAAGCCAGTTAAACTCTGCCATTTTGCCTCTTAATATGCATGGTTAGGCCCACTTACCCAACTCTTAAGATCTTAGTGAGAAGCTGCTGATAACCAGTGTCAGGTGCTTCTATCTATTGGGAGACTTCCTTTTCCTGGTGCTGGCTGGGACCAATTATTATTTTAGAGAAACAGTTTAACAACTGCCTGACCACCACTTGATGGTCGCCTGACATTCCAGGTTGGGGCGGAGGGGGGCCCTCTACTGCCCTGCTCATGTCTGACTAGCTACCTACTATAACATTTCCCCTCATAAGGGTCCAAGACCCCAATTTTTTTGGAGAAAACGGAGAAAAATCCGGTGGTTCTATGGATCTTGGCCTTTTGCTAGCTGTCAAGGCAGGGTTGACTCTATTGGTTGTTGAAAGTGGTATCCTGCCAAGTCCAAGGGGCACAGGGACAGGACATTTCCTCTGTTGTGTCCCACTGATGGGCAGTTTATGGGTCCCCTGCAGAAGGGTGATTTGGCAGGATGGCATCCCTCACTGAGGATCTGGAGCTTGATGGCCTGAAAGCAAGAGGTGACAAATTGAGTTATTAGATTTAGAAGAATGTTAAAATATAATAAGGGGGTGAGGACAGCTTCCCAATAAGATCTCAAGAGTTAAGCGAGTGGGCTCAAGAATGTGCATTACTGGGTATATACCCAAAGGATTATAAATCATGCTGCTATAAAGACACATGAACACGTACGTTTATTGCAGCACTATTCACAATAGCAAAGAATTGGAACCAACCCAAATGTCCAACAATGATAGACTGGATTAAGAAAATGTGGCACATATACACCATGGAATACTATGCAGCCATAAAAATGATGAGTTCAGGTCCTTTGTAGGGACATGGATGAAGCTGAAAACCATCATTCTCAGCAAACTATCACAAGGACAAAAAACCAAACACTGCATGTTCTCACTCATAGGTGGGAATTGAACAAAGAGAACACTTGGACACAGGAAGGGGAACATCACACACTGCGGCCTGTTGTGGGGTTGGAGGAGGGGGGAGGGATAGCATTGGGAGATATACCTAATGTAAATGACAAGTTAATGGGTGCAGCACACCAACATGGCACATGTGTACATATGTAACAAACCTGCATGTTGTGCACTTGTACCCTAGAACTTAAAGTATAAAAAAAAAAAAAAAAGAATGTGTATTAAGAGGCAAAATGGCAGAGTTTAACTCATATATGACCTTCCAGGGAAATTCAACTGGGAAGGGAAGAATGCCTCAAGTGAGCATGCATATGACTCCAGTAAACATACTGCGCATGCTCCCCTCCTAAGTACTAGCAGGCCAGCATGCATGCAGGCAGCCCACCCCAAGGAAAAGATCACAGGAAAGGAAACACAAGACCCCAGAAGCATGCCAACATATAAAACCCCAAGTCAAAAGCTCAAACAGTGCACTTGGTCTCTCAAGTTGCCTGCTTGGCCCCCTTCTAAGTGTACTTTACTTTTTTTCTCCATTCCTGCTCTAAAGCTTTCTAATAAACTTTCACTCCTGCTGTAAAATTGTCTCAGTCCCTCCTTCTGCCTTATGCCCCTCAGTTGAATTCTTTCTTCTGAGGAAGCAAGAGTTGAGGTTGCTGCAGAGCTATACCCATATGGATTTGCTGCAACAGTGGTTTCAGAATTATTAACCCCTATCCCCATGGGAAACAACTTCAGCAGTTAGAGTCTAGTGTTTCTTTTTGCCTTTAGTCTTCCAGACTCTAGTCATTTTCAAAATTATTTATTTTAGCACATTCTTTTGCAGCCCATTTCAGTGAGGTTGTTGCATAATCATTGTCAATTAGATTCTTTATCATATTCTACATTCCATTCTGAGAACTCCTGACCTCCTAAATGATTACATATATACATACACGCACATACATATATATAAATGTAGAAAAATACACAAGCACACAATTTACCATCTTAGCCATTTTTAAGTATATAATTCAGCCGTATTAAATACATTTACAAGGTTATGTAACCACCAACCACCTCCACCACTTGTAAACCAAGTAGTATCTGAGACAGTTCTCAATCAATTTAGAAGTTTATTTTGCCAAGGTTAAGGACATGCCCAGCGGAAACGAACATGGCGTCACAAAAAAATGGTCTGTGGTCTGTGCTTTTCTCCAAAGGATTCTATGGGCTTCAATATTTAAAGGGGAAAAGCAGGCTGGAGGAGGAGGAGGGAGGATGTGGTAATCCAAATGTAGCAAGGGAATAGGAGCAGGTAGGGGAATTATTAACTATGTATTCCTCTTGCCCTCAGTATATCAGCACCTTACATAAGATAAGGTAAACATAGAGTGGCTACCTGTGGAGATATTTAACCTTTATCTGAAGCTATCTGCTTAGTAACAAAAGGAAAGGAATTTCTTGCATGACTCAGCTTTCAGCTTATTTCTTTTCCTTTTGGCTGATAGATTTGAGGTCCCAAGTTTTTATTTTTCTTTTACACATATGTCTCCATAACTTTTTTCAACTTGTAAAACTGGAACTCTATACTCATTAGATAATAACTCCCATTCCTCACTTCCTCTAGCCCTTGGAAACCACCATTCTATTTTATTTCTCTGTGATTTTGATGACTCTAAGTATTTCATGTAAGTGGAATCATACAGTATTTGCCATTTTGAGACTGGCTTATTTCATTTAGCATAATGTCCTCAAGTTTCATCCATGTTGTTACATTTTTGGAATTTCCTTCCTTTATAAGGTTGAATAATATTTTATTGTTTTTATATACTACATTTTATTTATCCATTCATCCATTGATGGACACTTGGGTGTCCACTGTAGCTACTCTGAATAATGCTGCTATAAATATCAGTGTAAACATATGTCTTTGAGATCTTGCTTTCAATGTTTCTTTTGCATGTGTACCCCCAAATGGAATTGTTGGACCATACGGTAATTCTATTTTTGATATTTTGAGGAACCATCATACTGCTTTTTGTATTGGCTATACCATTTTACATTCCCAGCAACAGAACACAAGTGTTGCAATTCCTACATATACTTGCCAAAACTTACTTTGTGTGTGTGTATGTGTGTGTGTGTGTGAGAGAGAGTGATAGTAGTCATCTTAATGGATGTGAGGTGCTCTCTCATTGTAGTTTTGATTTGCATTTTCTTAATGATAAGTGATGTTGAACATCTTTTGATGTACTTATTAGACATTTGTATACCTTCTTTGGAGAGATGTCTATACACATCCTTTGCCCGTTTTTGAATCAGATATTTGTTTTTGTTGAGTTTTGGGAGTTGTCTATCTATTCCGGATATTAACACTTATCAGATATATGATTTGCAAATATTTTCTCCCATTTTGTGGGTTTCCTTTTTATTCTGTTGATAGTGTCTTTAGAAGCACAGATTTTTAAAGTTTTCATGAAGCCCAATTTGTTTAGTTTTTGGTGCCCATGCTTTTCGTGTCATATTAAAAATAGCACTGCCTAATCTGATGTTGTGATGCTTTTGCTCCATGTTTTCTTCTAAGAATTTTATAATTTCGGGTCTCATATTTAGATCTTTGAACCATTTTGATTAATTTTTGTATATGGTGTTAGGTAAGGGTCCAACTTCATTCATTTGCATATGCATATACAATTTTCCCTGCACCATTTGTTGAAAAGACTGTCCTTTCCTTCATTGAATGGTCGTGTACGCTTGCCAAAAATCATGTGACCATGTATGCATGGGGTTATTTCTGGGCTATTTTATTCTATTGGTCTATATATCTTTTTGTGCCAGTACCACACTGCTTTGATTCCTATAGCTTTTTTAGTAAGTTTTGAAATCAGAAAGTATGAATACTTCAGCTTTGTTCTTCTCAAGACCTCTGGTCACATAGAGGTTTTTTCTCCCATATCTCCGAATAGGACTGAATTGTTTTCCTAATGTCATCAGCAATTTAACTCTTTCCCCCGAACCTGAATATATTACTCAGCATACAACACAGGGCTCTTTAACATTTCAGGCCCCACCCAAACAACTTTTCAGATTTTACCATCCAGTCACCTATATCATTCTTCTTCATGGTCCTAGTTAACAGTCCCCTTTACCAACATCATCATTTCACATCTCTTTATGCAATCTTTTAGGATGTGAACTGTATCGTGAGAAGCTGTGTATTCTACAACAGTGCTGTGCCTAACTCTTAGTAGGTATTCGATAAATATTAATTGAATGGACCAATAAGTGATTTGGTATAATGTAAAAGCCAGATACCAGACAAACCAACATAACCTAAAATGCATTCTATATTCTATTCACTTGGCTAATATAATTGTTACCTACATACTCTTTGTTATTTTAAAATATTTGAAGGCTACTTGCAAAAAAAAAATTGGCCTGAAATCTGAGATACATTCAATTAATGTGGAACACATGGTGTTTACAGAAGCATTACCAACTAGTATCATGCTAGTGAATCTTGATAATGTATGTCAGAGGATTTCAGCAATAGCCCGCAACAACAGCATTACTACAAATAGCTGAACTATACTGCATGAAATTAATTTCCTCGTGAAATATTGCATGGCCAGGTTTTTGGGAGTTGGCTAGCTAGATTAGAAATATTATCATCCATATTACTGGTAAAAGGAGATGATGTGGCTGTTTATTAAGTAATTAGCTTTAAAAATCCTTGATTTTTAAATTGATATCAAATTTAAATACTGGGTCTCCAAGCACAAGATTCTAGGAAAGCCCCATTTCACATACTTCAGTTTGAAGATAAACATGGTTCAATCTATGCGCCCCTCTTGCAAAGCTTGTGTTGCTTGTGTACTTGTGACCTTTGAGCTGTGTACACCAGCCTCTGTATGCCAGATTCCTAATGTCAGTGTGAATAAGCTACTAAAATTTGAGTGGTGGGAAAAGAGGCAGTTCTTAAATCTCTCCTCCCCATTCTCTGCTAGTTCCCCTTCCTTTACTACTTCTCTTCTTCCTCTTCCCTCTTAACACGTCTGCCATTGTCTTGGGTAATGAAGAAGTTTGTCATTCAGAAGAGAGAAATTTCTCCTCAGTTAAACCTCATATGTTTTTAATCATCCTTCATATGCCCAGTGGTTTGTATCAGAAATGAGGTCTTTAAGGAACTTGACCTTTCAGAGTCAAGAACTCTCCATGTTAAAGATTTATCTTTTGGTAGGAGGATTTTTTTTTAAAAGTATAATGATGTATACAAGTAGAATGTTACAATATACATTCTATATATTTTGAGTCTTTAGATATTTTAAAAGAGCATAATTCATCTTTTCTCATTTGCATTGCAAGTAGGTTCCCATGTTTTTTAATACTTGAAATGGTTGAACTCTTTTTATATCTTGAACTTCTTCTGGACTTTTTTGTTTGTAACTTTTAAATTGTGGAAATGACAAAGAAGCTGCTACTAGAAGATGGTGGTTTAGCTTGACGCAGTATGGTAGGTGACCAGTTAAGGTTAGGTAACCTTTGTTTCCCAGGCAGGGCAAATCATTTAACCCTCTCAGTAGGCACTGGAGTTTAGGAAACGAGTGGAAAACAGAAGGTAAAATGATGATGGTCTATACAAGTCCTCAAGATTACTTGGCATACTGATGCAAATTTTCCAACATTCCAAGTATGCATAAATTCCATGTACGCACACTGGTTTTGCCACTTCACAGACTTGTATTCTACATTTGGCCTAAATGAAAATTCAACTCTGGTTTTCATCATACCTCAGTAATATGCTAATTTCATCCTCGTGGCTTGTAAGAGTCAATGTCATAAGTTGGAACTAACTTATTAGTAGAGAAATTGGGAATAATTGGTTCAATGTTTTTCATAGATGATTGTGTTTTCAGGATGAAAACCAACTGACCACAGATCAAAAGTTGCAAAAAAAAAAAAAAAATCACCATGTTCCACTTGTGCCAACACAATTGATTGCTTGGGTATTTCCCTCAGAACATCTCTCTTTGACAAATACAGTCACTAAAAAATTGTTAGTAGCAGAAGCTGCTGCTTTGCATCCTGAGTTGGCAGTAACAGATTGCCTGAAATCCACATTGGCACCCCATATTCTTTTCTTTATTATGTATTGAGTAAAAGGTGGCTGCTAAACTGTAAACAATTTAAATACATTTCCTTCTGCATTAGACTCTTTTAAGTTTTACAGAGTTAGAAAATGTAGTGTGGCCCTTTCTACGTTTTCGAAACTGGTGACTGGTTTTCCATACAAGGTAAATACGTATGACGTCCCCTGTTGTTCTTCCTACATCATAGGTTAAGCATTTTATAGGTTTCGAAGCCCTTGCATATATTATTTGACATTCACCTTACACAACTCTACAAAATAAGGCAAAATTAACTCTAATAATTTATAGATGATAATGAGGCTTGGAGAAATTCAGTAGGTTTTCTGTGATCATAAACCTAAGATATGGTAGAACTTGGATCAGAATATAGGTTCAAATTTTCAGATTTGAGCCCAGGAAAATCCACTGTAATTCAGGTTCAGAGCATTATTGCTTTTGGCCAAGGGGTTATTGTATTATGATCAAAATAAAGAAATAGTATATTTTGCAATTTATGCTCTAGTGGTGCCAGATATCACTTTATATTTCTCATTTTCATCACTGTGACCTCTTGATAAAAGGAGATCTCATTGTTATCCTTCCCTCTGATTTCTTTAAGAGTTAATCTCATTTGCCAACTATATATATATGTATATTTTGAGACAGGGTCTCACTCTGTCACCCAGGTTGGCATGCAGTAGTGTGACCACAGCTTACTGCAACCTCTTCCTCCTGGGCTCAAATCATCCTTTCACCTCAGCCTCCTAAGTAACTGGTACTACAGGAACTCGCTGCCACACTCACCACTAATTTTGGTTTTTTTTTTTTTTTTTTTTTTTTTTCTTTTTAGGAGACATGGTTTCACACGTTGCCCAGGCTTGTCTTAAAGTTCTTGGCTCACATGAGCCTCCTGCCTCGACCTCCCAAAGTGCTGGGATTAGGGCTTGCCAACAAGAATTTTAAGACCTGGCCTAAATATTGTAATTAACACATTAAGAGGTTATATCAGCATGACCTCTTTTGTTTCCATTTTCTAGTGCTTATACTTGTGAATGTAATTTAGCATTACTTTCAAAATGGTAAATTTTACTTTTTGCAGTTTCTATGACAGAGTTTACACAGTTGCATTAAGCCAAAGTGTGGGTCATCTTCTGAAATCTCTCTGGCAAAGGAAGAACACTCATTATTGAAGTATCAGGAGTTAGAAGAGGCCAGGTGTAGTGGCTCACACCTGTAATTCCAGTACTTTGGGAGGCCAGGGCAGCAGGATTGTTTGAGCCCAAGATTTTGAAACCAGCTTAGGTAGCACAGTGAGATCCTGTCTGAAAGAAAGAAAGGAAGGAAGGAAGGAAGGAAGGAAGGAAGGAAGGAAGGAAGGAAGGAAGGAAGGAAGGAAGGAAGGAAGAGCCAGGCATTTGTCTGTAGTCGCAGCTATTCAGGAGGCTAAAATGGGAGGATCACTTGAGCCTGGGGGGTGGAGGTTGCAGTGAGACATGGTCATGCCACTGTACTCCAGCCTGGGTGACAGAGTGAGACCTTATCTTTAAAAAAAAAGAAAAAAGAGAAGAGTTTTGCTGCTTCCTGTCATTCCTGTCAACTTTTGCCCAGCAGAGTTCAATGCACAGCTTCTGCATAGAGGTGATGATTCTGTCTGGTCATGAAATGGTTTTGAGATGGAGGATGATGCTATGAAGAGTAAGGAAATATTGAAGGACAATGATTTTTATACTGATTTCTGGGCTTCTTAAGACATGTTTCTTTACCCTATCTGTCTTTTGCAGTGCCACATATACAAATGAGTCCTAATGTTTTCTTATTAAATATTGGCCCTTAATAATTATGCCTAGTGTTCCACTATTGGAACGTAAGCTTGTGGGAATTATTTATATCCTACTGCTCAAGGTCATCACCAAGGTCTGATTTTTCACAAAATAAATTTGCTGCCTCTGGCATAAATGGGTTACTACTTGACCGAGTATCTGGTCAAAGAGTATGTTCCCATTTCTCAGAACCCGGGAGAATCTTGAGGAATGGCTTTCTCTCTTCAATGCTTTTGAAGTTTTATGCCTACTGGGTATAAAGTAGTGAATCATGTATTTTCCTTTTTAAATTTTTAAATTACAGATATAGTAATGCAAATTTGATTTCTCATCCACATAGACCCATATATTAAACTGATTTGAGTGTATTTCCCTTTTTTGAAACACAGGATTAGGAAAAGAGAAAAGTCTAAATTTAGAAAAAATACTGTGTTAATTTTAATTGAGATACTGGCATTGTACCTAATAACATTTGAAACCTTTGAAACCTCTTGGGACCTAACAATGTGCTCAGGGAAACTCAAGATATTGTATATATACAATGTAAGAAACTTGTTACACGTCAGTTCCCTATGATTCTATCAAATGAAAATGAAAATGTGTCAGACATTAACCCCTCTGGGAACTTTGGGGAGTTTCATCTGAAAGTTCATCTCACTCCTCCCTTCTCCTCTTAGGTGGCCATGTTTGTGCTGCAACTGGGCAGTGCCACATTCGTGGTCACGGAGCCTGTGATCAGTGCAATGACAACTGGGGCTGCCACCCATGTGGTGACTTCGCAAGTCAAATATCTCTTGGGAATGAAAATGCCGTATATATCTGGACCACTTGGATTCTTTTATGTGAGTTTTTCATATGTTTTCATACATATCTTTTGAATGTGCAAGTTTCACAAAGTAGAATTTGGTTAATTACAATATTGAGATTTTTCTGTATTAAAGCAACTTGGGTTTAAATAAAATCTTATAGGATATTTTGAGTGTGACTTAAGGTGTGAAACTAATTTAGTGAGTAATTTCTACTAATCTTGGAAATTATTCCTTGTAATGAATACTTGAATATGAGCTAATTTGGGGGCATAAGTAGAAAAAAAAAAACTAGAGTTTTTTGTGAGCCAGGTATTGTTGCCAACTTCTAATGGAAGTCATCCACTGGAATTATGGTCCAGTTTAACAATAGTGCACTCCTCCACATTCTTTCAGTATTGCAAACCCTGGTATGGATTAAATCAGAGGCCTGGTCGAAATTGGTGTCTAGAGCCTCAGTAGCAGACAATCAGTTATTAAAAACCACCTGAACCTGAGAAACAGAGCAGCACCTGGCCATTTGCAACACATTTTTCTAACAACACTCCTTTGTTCTTGGGTTTGTTTTTGAAGTGGACCTAAAATCTGTAACCGCTCAAGAACTCATATCCTATTAGAGGTTTATTTTTTAAAAAGTCTTGTTAATGAATTTGATGACAACCAAACTTTGTTTTGTTTAACTTTATGCATTGCTGTATACTAAATAACATTAATTTTTGTTTCATAATGAGAGTATTGTCATTCTTAATTTTCTTAAATATTAATGGCTGGAAGGAGCTCAATGAATGGAGTATGGTAATTTATCTATGTGTTATTGAGGTTGTTTCTGGCATTTCTGTATTATACATGGCCCCACGAGGATCCTCTTTATTTGCATATTAATCTCTGCAGCATTGATTGTTTCAGTAGCGTAAATTCCTATAACAGAATTATTAGGTCAAAGGGGTATAAATTTCAATATGAAAAGTTGTATCCATTAATATTTTACTCTGACCTTATCATTGTCAACTCTGGTTATGGCTATTTTTTAAATGACCATTTGATATGTGAAAAAAATGGTATCACTTGTCTAAGTGTGTTTCTCTGATTAGTTGGTAAAGTAGTCAATAAAAAGCAATTGGCAACACAGACCTGGAAACTGGTTCTGAATTTCTATTTCTTAGATAATATCCTGCTCAATGATTCATTCATTGTAAGAATGATTAACACTAAAACAAGAACACTGGAACTGGGTCTGGAAGCAACATAATTCCAAGCTCCAGCTCAAACAAAAGCAGACCAAAGTAGCTGTAAGCTGTCAGGTGACTGGTTGAAAGATTAAGACTTTCAGTGACAGCAGGTCTACACGACAGAACCAAAGCAGTGATAGTTTCTGTCTTGACCTTTCACCTGGAAATGGCCTGCTTGTCCGCACATGTGCAGCTTAAAGACATGACTGTCCATTACCACTTGGCCTCTTGAATCATATCTGCATACACAAACAATCATCATTTTTTTTTTCTAGTTGTGTTCAAGAAGCAGGGTAGCCTGCTGTGAGAATGACATTGGTCTTTCAGCTTGTTTCTCTGGTGGCGTTGTGTATAAACTTCTATTAAACCCTTCAGTTAAAGGGTGTTGTGTGTGATTTTGTTTTTCATTTTGTTTTTTTGTGAGGTAAACTGCAAGCTACTTTAGCCTAGTCTTGTAAGTCAACACTGTGGGACTTTTTGGAGGTGTTTCTTTTTTTTTTCTTGAGACGAAGTCTCGCTTGTCACCAGGCTGGAGTGCAGTGGCACGATCTTGGCTCACTGCAATCTCCGCCTCCTGGGAACCCTGGGAACCCAAGCGATTCTCCTGCCTCAGCCTCCTGAGTAACTGGGACTACCGGTGCATGCCACCATGCCCAGCTAATTTTTGTATTTTTAGTAGACAGGGTTTCACCATGTTGGCCAGGTGGAGGTCTTTCTTCAAAACTTTATGGTGAAACGGAATCAGATTTGGGCATATTTTTAGACTGCTGGCTTTAAAATCACGTTACTCCGTTGATAGAAATTGCTATGCTTTGTGTTGATGGAAAATGAAAAAAAAAAAGTTGCTCTTGCTTTTCAATATCACAGAGTCCTGTACTGTGAGGCTGTTAGGTGGGAATGGTGCTTTGGTTCTTTGCCAAGGTTTCAAATGGATGTTGATATTACAATGCCAAAAATTCTGGTGATCTGAGTGTTAGATTAAGAAATAAATCTTACATCATGCACAGCTTGCACTGGGATATTGAGAAGTGCACTTTGGTGTACATAGGCTGAGAGAATCTGATGATGGCTACACTTGCCCCTGGATTATTATAAGTGTTGCAGAAAGAAGCAGAGCTGAACTCAGCAAGGATGTAGAGCAGAGGATATCATACAGGCCTTGGCTAGCATGTCAAAGAACCTACAGCAAAATGAGTTGACAATTTGCGTGACTTTTCACTCTTTGACATGCATCCTGCCTCTGAGTTTTCACAATTGTTATATCCTTTTAGAAAGCAATTCAGGCTGATGAGAGATAAAGCACATGTTACTGATATTCTTGGAACATAAATTGGATATCTAGAATATTTAAGACTCTTGCACAATGAGCCAGTTATGATTCCTGATAGTCTCAGGTGGGCTACTCATTTTTGTCAAAAGAATCCAGTTTTAGCCAATCAAAATATCCATTGATTATTCTTAGGTTGAGGTTTGCAGATTGCGGTCTCTTTATTCTGCCACGATGTGGTTTCTACAGTGTCTTCCTCCCAGGGGATGTCTGATTCTGTACTATTCAGAGAATCTCATTCCCTAGTTGAATTGGATGAGTATGAACAGCTAATATTTCCATCTCTTTGGTTGCTCTGGGGTGGCAGGTGTCCTTGCCACAATGAAATATTTTTAGGGAGCAATTTGAATCAGATACCGGTAGGGATTTGTGCTCAGTTCTGCCCCCTTAGATGATAGATAACAGACTTCTCATAGGCTTGAGGGATAAACATGCCATAATGCCTTCCCCTTTTCTACATCTGGCACGAGGAACACACGCCCCCACTCCAGCAAAGCTCAGGTGGTTGGGCTGCTCTTTCTCTTCTAGCTGAAAGTTGTTAAAGAGTTTCCTCAGGCGAGGAGTTCTTCCAGAGTGTTAAACATTACTAAGGCTTTCCCCTAGAACTCTGAATGCCCTTTGAGAATTTCTAGGGTCCGCATATTCAAAGGGAGCCTCCACAATGACTGTCATGACCCTACTATATCGCTAAGAAGAGTGGATATAATTAGGCCTAACTTACCCTTTTATTTAGCCTTCCTAAATTCCTTCACAGGTAACTCTTTACTTTTTAAATTTGTTCTTAAAGTTTTATCTCTAGATTCATATACTTCTGATTAAACTATCTTTCTTTTAGTATTATGGCTGGTTCTTAGTAAACTTTAAAGATTACATCAATGCATTCTTTTTCAGGTATACATTGGGGAAAAAATTTTTTTTTCTCTGAGGTAACTTTTAGCTTTTGTTAGTTCATTAGGGCTCATACAATCAGGTAGACACTGATTTTTTTTTTTCGTTAGAAAGAGGAAACAGGGGAAAGAACTTTAGAATCATAGAAACCAGTCTTCAGACCACAGCTCTAGCCATAACTTGGAGCTAATGACCCAGTGTCTTTGATTTCCAGTTGTCTTGTCTGTTTTGTACACTGATGATAATTATACTTCTTGGAATTCATTTCCAAAATGAAAAGCATTGAACACAGGTGTTCATTAAATGGAAGTCACTATCTTTCTCACTAGTAGTTAATAGTTCAATGTAACAAATTATGAATTTTTTTAAGTGCCACTTAAGTAATAGATACTAATGCTTTTCCTCTATAGAGGACCCTTAATCAGATTTTTAAAAAAGACTAAATAACAAAACGAACTTATATGTATTTTAATGACTTAAGAATGGCTTGAACATTTATAAAACCTTTAGAAACAAATATATATTTTGTTAGTGGGGGTTGATCATTACAATTAAAGAAAAGCTATGTTTTTTAGTTTATTTTTATTTATAAATGTTTTCAACAGTTCAGCTCAAATCTCCCTCAGCAGTTATAAACCCATTTAATAAATTATGAACAGTGTTGCAATATCTTTTAAAAAAAGCAGAAACAATAATGTTATAAGGGTCACTTCTGTCTTGGGATCCTGGCTCAGAAGTTAAATTGTTCTATTCTTGGCTTCCTTTAAATTCAGATATTTGACCAGTAAGTTGGTTCCTTGTACAGATAAGTAGAAAAAGTTTAATTCTTATTTACAAAAAAAATTTTAAATTGAGGAATGATGAAGTATCTTTTTATCAGAAAGGATGTTTTCCTCCAAAAGGCACAATAAAAATTACAAAAATTCCTAGTTTGTATTAGCACATGTGGGTTTCTTTGAGATGGCGTCAGTATCTCAGCCTGCAGCAGCCTATGATAAATTTGGCAAGGATACTTTCATTGGCATGGCTTTATATGAGCACTGCTCTAAATAATTATGTACAGTTATGTACACTAAACCCAAGAGCAAAAGACAAGCTTGGCAATATATTCAGCCATCCTTCTTGGAAGTTTTTATTTCCTTCCTTATAAATGGGTAGTTTCAGAACTGGGAAACAGTTTAATTCCCACCCCAATCCCTGAAGTACAAGCAAAGTACTTTTCTAGTTTGTACTGCAAAGACTGCAAAGGAGGAACCAAGAACATTAATAAAATGGGATAGAAATGTCAGAAGGAAGTCAGAGCCAATGAAACCTTTTCTTTTATAGAGAATGAGATCACAATTAAATATGTATAAATGGGGTTTATAGGTGGAGAACAAATCTACTTTGTAGACTTAGGCCCTGTGGGATTTCCGAATCAAGAACACGCTTTGATGGTTTGTGAAAGCTCACAGTTTCTCTGCAGATATTGTGACATCTCTATTGTGAATTGCAGGAATGTTCAGTATGCCCTGAAAAATGGACAGAACAAATTAAAGCGGAGAGAAAAAGAATGTTCATCTGTAACTTGATTCAATCAGTGATGCAGGGGATAGAAGATGTGGCAGGTTTAATTTGGATACGAAATAAGTATATGGAAATTTGTAGCCAAGGTTACTTTAGGATTCTAAATCAGAGAGCAAATATTTTTGCAACTCCACCATCTTAGGCTAAGCTCTCTCTATCTCTCACAATTCACTGAAAAATGCATCACCACAAAATCCAGTGCTCAAGTAATTCAAATTAAACTAATTTACCAAACAAGAGATGACTGGATGCCACCTGGACCTTGGAATGCCTGGTTGTATGTTTGGTCCAAGTGAGTGTTGTATACTCATGATGTCTTTGGCTATTTAATATACCACACTTCCCTTAGACCACATTTGTTCTGAGACTTATTGTATCCCTTGAAATAATAGCAAATGGATTTATTCCCAGTGTATCATATAGTTATTGATGAGAAATTAGGGTATAATCATGTAAAAAACTACCAGAATGTTGGTTGGTTTTTCTTCTGTCTTTTGGTTTTTTTTTTTTTTTTGTACTGATAAAAATACAGCCTGTGGTTAATATCCAATTTAATCTTTTTCTTGTCTCTTTTCTTTTCTTTCTTTCTTTTTTTTTTTTTTTTTAGGAGGTATAAAAAAAAAAAAAAAAAAGGAGGCTGGAGTGCAGTGGTGCCATCTCGGCTCCCTGCAACCTCCACCTCCCGGGTTCAAGGGTTCAAGCAATTCTCGTGCCTCAGCCTCCGGAGTAGCTGGGATTGCAGATGTGCACAACCATGCCTGGGTAATTTTTGTATTTTTAGTAGAGGTGGGGTTTTGCCTTGTAGGCCAGGCTTGTCTTGAACTCCTGGCATCATGTGATCTGCCCACCTTGGCCTCCCAAAATGCTGGGATTACAGGCATGAGCCACTGTACCCAGCCTATATTTTTCTTGTTTTTCTATTTATGTTCACTACTTTAGAGGGAGGTGGGATTTGAGGGGCTTGATCTTATCAATACCTATTCTAAAATGTTTAATGATATGTAATGATATAGGCAAAGTTGATAAGAGACATCACATTCTTATGAACAAGGAGGACTTGTGCAAACATCAAGTTTTAAAGGATCAGAGTTGGTTTTAGGTGCCCCTGAGCAGGAATTTAGATCTGCTTGGACATAGGATTCAAATGTAATGAGCTTGAAAGCAAGTTGGGGTGGGGAGAGGGCATGCCTGGGCAATCATGACTCATGTTTAAAGGTTCCAAGGATGTGAAAGCTGCCTTAATTGTCCAACAGAATAATCAGAATAATCTGGAGGGACTTTACAAGCTACACATGAGTAGGAAGAGATCAACATGCATCCTTGATTAAAGAACCGCTAGAATAGATTTACTCAACAAATTGATCACCTCACAGGCATTGAGGATACAGTTGACAATAAAATTTTTGTTCCCATGGAATTTTATTGAAACACTGAGGAAGGATGCAAAGTATGGGGAGAGGAGACAAACAAATTGGCAAATAAAGTAATCTCAGATAGTGTTAATGAAGGAAACAAGGCAGTGTGACTGAAGGTGGGCAATGTGGTCAAGTGACAGGGTTGGGTCTGCTTAGATAAGATGGCCTGGGAAACCTTTTCTGGGGACATGGCTTTTGAGTGGAGGCTAGAAGGGTGAGAGAGACCCAGCCATAGAATGATTTAAGAGTATTCTACGAAGAAAGAGCAGCAAATGCTAATTCCCTAAGGTAGATACAAACTTGGCATGTTGGAAAGACAGAATGTGTTTGCTTCTAAGTTTCTTTCCGGTGGAATTTCAGAAATTTTGTGATTCTATTTCATTAACTCCTGAGGTTTGGCTATAAGACCAGACCCTACTCTTGTTTTATATGTGTAGCTGGCAGAATATAGGTTTAATAGTGAGACAAGACCAAGAACTACACGCCAGCTCCATTGTTCAATTTCTGTGTGGCCTTAAGCAATTTAGCTAACCTCTCCAAGTCTTATTTTCCTCATGCATTAAATGGAAATAATAATACTCACCTTGCATTAATTAAGAAATTAAATGAATCACCGTGTATAAGATGGCCAGCATAGAGCCTGAAAGTGTTAATTCCCCTACTCTTCTAGGAAGTGACTAAGTTTAAACAGTTTCCCCATTCCTTCTTCCTGAGTTCCCCCTGCACCACCCTCCATCTGCCTGTGATAGGGAAAATTGTGAAAATTCCTCTCCCTTCAGGAATGGAGGGTGAGGGCACTGTATAGATACAGGTAGGCTTTCACCAAATACGTTTATGTTAAGAAAGGCCATGGTCTGTGTACTAACAGCTTTCAGAATCAACTTGGAAGGCTTATTGCTTCCCTTGTACTAACGTGACTCTGCTGCTGATGTTGAAGGCACAAGGCTGGAGGGTGAGAAGAGCTTGTATGCCTGAGAAGCAGCCAGGTGCCATTGAGTACCACCACTAAAACCCCAAATCTAAGACTTCATGCTCCACAATAGTCTCCTCTTCAAAGAGATAGCATCTTCCCTCCATAACCCAAGGGAAAAGGAACCAGCAGGGAGATTTGGAAAAATTCTTTGCTGGACAGAAAAAATCATGAGAGAGGCATTGGTAAAACGTGCACGTGTTTGTCTAGGGTTGAGGGGACCTGTGTCAAAATCCTGATTTTGTCACGCACAAGCCAAGTCACCTGGGGCAGGACAGTAGTCTTTGGAGCCTTGGTTTCTATTTCTGCAGAATATATGTGTGGAACTGGTTGATTTTTAAGGTTTTTTTCTGGTGCTGACAAGTGTCTTCTGAACATTTCCTTTGTTAGGCACTTTAGTTGTAATCCTCACCACAAATATTAACTATGCCTAATTGTCCTTTGGTAGATGCTCGTTCAGTTGGCTGTCTCTCTTAACAGTACTGATCACTTGGTAATTATTATTAAAAACTTTCTGTTTTGTTTCTTTTTGTGTTTTAGAATACTTCTACCTCAGCTAACATGAAAAGAGGGGAATTTGCTAGGGTCTGTGATTCTAAGAACAAAAGCTTGGAATCCTGTCTGCCCTCTGTATTAGCTTGCTATGGCTGCCACAATAAACTGTCACAGACGAAGTCACTTAAACAACATAAATTTAATTTCTCCCAGTTCTGGAGGCTGGAGATTCACAATCCATGTGCTGGCAGGACTGGTTTCTTTTGAGGCCTCCCTGCTTGGCTTGCAAGTGGCCTCCCTCTTGCTGCTTCCTCACATGGTGGAATCCCTGGGCATGCACAGCCCCTGTGTCTGTGTGTCCTGATTCTTAGGAGGACGCCAATCACATTGGATTAGGGCCCACCCTAATGGCTTCCTTTTAACTTAATTACTTCTTTAGAGACCCTGTCTCCAAATAGAGTCACACTCTGAAGTACTGGGGGTTAGGATTTGAACATATGAATATTGAGGGAACACAAGTCAGCCCATAATACTCTCTTTGAGCTGTCTCAGAAGTGAGCAGCATTAGATTTGGTGCTGGCGTCTTATGGCTACTGCAACTTGTTATCACAAATCTAGTGGTTTAACAAAACAAATTTATTCCCACATTTCTGGAAGACACTTCAAAATCAAGGTCTCATCTGGTCCACGCTCCCTCTGGAGATTCTAGGGGAGAATCCATCCTTGCCATTTCAGCTTCTGCTGGCTCCTGGCATTCCTTGGCTTGTGGCTGCATCATGCCAACTTCTACCTCTGTCTTCACATGGCCTTCCCCGCTGTTTGTTCTTCTCTCCTGTCTCTTACAAAGATACTGATCATGGGATTTAGGGCCAACCCAGGTAATTGTAGGTGCTCTCATCTTGCGATCGATCCTTTACTTAATTACATCTGCAAAGACCTTATTTTTCCAAATAAAGTCACAGTCACAGGCACTGGAGTTTAGAATGTAGACTTTTTTTTTTTTGGCGGGGTGTGGGGGGCTACAATTCACTCACTACAGTAACCCAACCGTGTATGGTGAGGAGGGTTTATGTTTTTGCTTGTTTTTTGTTTGTTTGTTTTAAAATTAGAATGAGACTGAAGTTATCCATGTGATGCAATCAGTAAATAAAATTAACACCACATTTCAAAGCTATTTCAGGGCTGTGACTACCACTCAGTGCTCTGTGTTGTGAGATGAGGCTTCTGATAGAAGTACCATCTAAATGGATAGATTATTAATAAATTTTACTCAACATAGGACTTTACAGTAGATACAATGAGTAAAATAATTTATTCAGTGGTGCTACTGTTGTCTTATTTTAATATACACTCATTTTGAGACATAGAAAACAGTTCATATTTTTAGACACCTATCTATATACTGATTATGCCAAATGCACTTTCAAACCAAAGTTTGCACATGTGTTAGCTGGCATATATGGATGTTACCATTGTTTCTGGAGATAGTTCTGGTTTTGTGGTTGATGACTGACTCAAAGTCATATATTGGGAATTAAGAATTGTAGATTGCAGATTAGTAGTTTATATCTACTATTAAAATAGTGTGCTGATAGATTTACCACAGTGTGCTAATTTGGCTAATGCTCTGTTGTTTCTCTAGTCAAACAGAAACTTATTTATCACAGATCTTTAGTGCCAAGATAGTGTAGGAATGATAAACAATGCTACTAAAGGGTTATGTGTTGTTTTCACATAGAAATATTTATTCAAATAATCTTTTTGGTCCCTTTATGGATAATTCAAAAATGTATTCATCATTACTAGTGAATAATTATTATCAGTAATATCATTATGCTCTAAAAATATTTAAATACTTTTTTCTCATGTACATTTTATTACAGCAAAACCTAGACCAACCAGAATGCCGAGGAAAAGAATGTTTTGATTAATAGAATTTTCTGGTTAATAAAGTATTGAGCAGAAAGTTTATTTAATTTTTAATACTTGTTAATATTTTCTAAACATATAAGATCTTTCTATTTGTATTACGAAATTTAACAGAGTGGATAAACTTTGTATTTTTTTTTTTTTACTGCATAGGTATTTCTTTACAGTGCCTTGTTTAGAAATTTATGACAGTCGTGCAATGAGAATTCAATGTCTGTGGCCCCAGGGAGACCTTTATTTATCTTTTCTTAACTAAATACTGAATATAAACTTTTTCAGCCTTGATGTTGCTTCATTTTTATAAAATTAAAATTTGACTATATCAAAGATGGATTACTTAAAATTACTGCAATGGTAGCTTGAATATTTGGCTCAATGTCTTGCACATGATAGAACTTCAATAAACAAGTTGAATAAATGAATACTTGATAACTGCAAATCCCCCTAATATGATGTAACCCAAGTATTGGTAGTGAGAAGAGTCTGGATCCTTTCTCTTCTTGTTATTCTACTTATTCAAGGTAAAATCTACGCCTATTTACAGACTTATTGTTACTATTACTATGCTAGACCCAAGTATTCATTCATTCAACAATATTTATTGAGTATCCACTTTTTTCTGAGACACCATTCTAGAAGTTGAGAATCCATCATTGAATAAAAAAGCTTATAAAGAAAGGCAAATTAGATAAAACACATTATATAAATATATTTTTATGTGTGTGTGTGTGTGTAAATGTCTATGAAGTACTTTAGAAAAAAGCCTCACCTCTAAAGAAAATAATGAGAAGCAATACATGTGCTGTGGGTAGGTGATTTATCTCAAGATGGATTGTTTATGCATATTGATATTTTTTCATTTTATATTATATTAAATGGTAAATTTAAACAACCAATATTACAGTCTCAAAATGAGCTGAACTCTCAATATGTAATGAACTAATATTATAGTTTTATTAAACTGACTGGGCAGTTCTGGTTAGATAGCTTACTTTTTTATCCATACAGATATAAATATTATCTTTGCTTCTCTGAGATCTGGGGAGAAAATGTTGATCCTCAATAAGAATTTTTATCTACTGGAGCTCAGTGCATGATAGTGTATTCAGATGACTGGATTTATACCAGAAATTAGAAATTTAATGTGTGCTTAGGATGCCTGGAACTCTATTAAATGAGCATATGTAAATAGGTGTGTGTGCGTGTGTGCATGTCTATCCTTAGCCCCATTCCTATTTCTTTTTCCATATGCCACCCATCTATCATGAGCCTGTTTTAGCTTGTGATTCTCTCTGTGGGTCCACATGACAGTCATTAGAATGACACTCCTCACCAGCCTCCTTTCCTATTGTGTTCTTCATGCTGGTTGTAATGAGCTATCCACCCCCGTGTTCTTCTGGAGCATCTTGTGAGATGTGCTTTGCTTGATGAGCTGTAGTTTAATCCAGACAGACAATAAAAACCCTAGGGGGGTTTCTCATTCCATTCATTCTGGGGTGGTCATTTTTATTACTGCAAACACATGTTCTCAAAATGCACACTACAGCAAATTTTGTATGGCTTGGAAGTTTTGCATATTTCTACTCTTTCTTATACAGACAGTGTCATGGCATACTTTTAATACCCTATAAAACAGCAGAAAAGATATTCTCTAAATTCTTTAAAAAACTTGGATGTTTGTCTTCTTCTTGACAAATCGTCTAAATAATATTCTCGATTTTATCCTCAAATCATGAAAAATCATCAGAAAGCATTTGGACAATTTGTTTTTTGATATCGTCTCTATCCCCATTCCCTGTAGAATATTTCTCATTTTGGATTTTTATCCTGGGATTGATTGAGTAGTGGGCAACTTTAAGTAATGAACTCTGTTCCTTCTGTAGAAGTCCTGTGAACAGTTATCGTCCACAACATAGAGACAGAGAGGAAAAATGTCATCTGCATCTAAGATAACGATGATATTGTAGTACCTACTTTTGTTTTCAAGTAACATGGAATAAAATAGAATTATGTGAAAAAGATAATAAGTAAAGCTTCCTGACCCCTAATGTGTTTATTAATGTATCTGATTACATAACTAGTGGTTTTTTGTTATTGTCCCTTTAACTATATGGATAAAAGGGGGTCTGGATAGCCTGCATTATCCTAATTCTTTTCACCCAGTGAGGCTCCATTTAATTGAGTACATTTTCTTTATCCTAATTCTATTATCCTAATTCTTTTCAGCCAGTGAGGCTCCACTTAATTGAGTACATTTTCTTTGCTCAAAAGAGTTAACATGTTAATGATAAAATTCAATATGCAGAATTCAGGCTCAACCTGATGCACCACCTTTATACCAGGTGCTTTTGATCCTTGGGCCAGATGGGCTGAGTTTTTTGAGGAGGAAACCTACTAAGCAGAATTTTATGATATTCTAAGGAATATAGTCCATATAAATTCTTTTGACTCACTATCTATATTATGTTTTGACTCAATATTTTGAGTTGTGGTCAAATTATATTTAATATGCTAGATAGAAAGGACAAAGAACACAAAAAAGTTAGGCTACTATAAGAATAACCTGTGTGCCAGAATAAAACTAATCTTTATCACCTGAAACTAGACTTGACCAATTCACTGTGGACAAATAGAAATGAAGTTATAAAAACCAGATTCAGCATGTTCAAGAGAAGGAGAAGTTAAGAGACATTTTGAAAATAAGCATATAAGGACAATTTAAAACCCTAAAGTTATTGAAGTGATATATTTTCAGAAGAGAAAACATGGAAGATACAAATAAGCTCTTATGCAGAGCTGTTAACATTCCAGATACATTCATACATATTTAGAAGCATGAAATTTTATTTCATCAAAAGTAATATCTATATTAACTTTCTAGGGCTTTCAAAACAAATATCACAGACTGGGTGGTTTAAACAACAGAACTTTATTTCTTACAGTCCTGGAGACTGTGATCGAGAAGTCTAGATCAAGGTGATGGCAATTTTGGTCTCTTCTTAAGGCCTCTCCCCTTGGCTTGTAGATGGTGGCCTTCTCCTTGTGTCCTGACATGGTATTTCCTCTGTACAAGGTTCATGTCTGTGTTCTAACCTCTTCTCATAAGGATGCCAGTCATTTTGGATTAGGGCCCACCCATATGACCTCATTTTACCTTAATCACCTCTTTAAAGGCCCTATTTGCAGTATAGTCACATTCTGATGCACTGGGGGTTCAGACTTCAACATATGAACTCGGAGGGGGCCACACAACTGAGCCCATAACAATGTCAAACCATGCACATTTATTTGAAACTTTTCTTCTCCCACTTAGCATTATAACAGGAAGGTCTTTCCATGTCAATAAATATACATTTTGTCTAAAATAATGAATTTAATGGATGTAGACTATTATATGTATACATGTAACCTAGAGAATTCAACCAGTTCTCTTTTGTTTTACTCTTTAAATGGTTTCCATTTTCAATGCTGTTTTAAACAATGTTTCAGTGAATATATTTGTAACAAGGTCTTTTCACATGAGCTTAATTATGTTCATAGCTTAATATTTTGAAGTAGAATTGCTAAGGCAAACAATAGAGCAGTTCAAAAGTGTTTATTTTATTTTTTCAGCTTTATTGAGATATAATTGACAGATAAAAATTGTATATGTTCAAAATGTACAATGTGATGTTTTGATGTATATATACATTGTGAAATGATTTCCACACTCAAGCTAATTAACATGTGTATTGCCTTCAAAGGCTTCCTATACACGTTATCAGATCACCAAAGGATTACAACAATTTATACTCACGAGGGCATGTAAAAGAGTTCCCATTTCTTCCCCCATATTACACATTTAAATTATTATTATTTAAGCATCATTAATAATATGATAAAAGAAAAAATGCTTTCTTATTGTTTGAATTTACAGTTCTTTGATTACTAGTGTGATTGAGCTCTTTGTTCATATGTTTATTCACCATTTATATTTCTTTTGTTATCTGTTTATGTCCTCTGCTAATTTTAAAATCTTTATTTTCTATGACTTCAGGTTTTACATTTAACCTCTTTTAATCTAGAATTTATTTTATTCTGCTTAGTTTTTGTTTAAATATGATATATTGGATAATCTTTAATATTGGATAATGCAACTGTTATGTGTTTCTGGGTTTTTATTGTTTTAAAATTTTTCATATATATATACACACATATATATGTTATATGTTTTTAAGTTAGAGACCCTCTTTCTATATATTAATATATATATTTAATTAATATGTATTTAATATATATTTAATTAATATGTATTAATATATATATTTAATACACACACAATATTAATTAAATATATATTAAATACACACACACACACACACACACACATATATTTAAGCTAGAGATGGGATCTCCTTCTGTTGCCCAGGCTGGAATGTAGTGGTGCAATCATAGCTCACTGTAACCTAGAATTCCTGGGCTCAAGGGATCCCCCCGCTCCAGCAGGCTCTTAGGTAGCTAGGACTACAGGGGCATGCCACCACACCCAGCTAATTTTTTAAATTTTTCATAGGGAAAGAGTCATGCTATATTGCCCAGGCTGGTTTCAAACTCCTGGCTTCAAGCGATCCTCCTGTCTCAGCTTCCCACAGTGCTAGGTGGTGAGCCACCGCACCCAGCTTTTTCTTATATATTTTGTTATTAGTATCATGTTTTGACTTATTATAAATATACTTTTATGTTTGTTAGTATAAACCCATAAATATTTTCTTGCAACATTTTCTAATATATTCTGTGCGTTTAATATTCTGTATGAATTTGAGAACCACTATGTTAAATTTCCAGACAACAAAATTCCAGTTGAGTTTCCTTATATCAAACATTCATGTAGAGGATAGATTGTATTTGGCTGGCTATTATTATTCAGCACCTAATTTAGGGTTCTTTAAAATCTCAACCTATCTTTTTCGTGTTAGTAGATTAGATACTTACATAACTATCAATAACATTCTAAGTTGTTGAACAAAGAGTTATTGGCACTTAATTGAAACATAGCCTTTGATTTTAAAAAGGGCTTTAATATTGTTCTTTTGGTTGATTTTACTCTTACATTGATCCTACCTTTTCTGCCACATCAGATCATCCCAAATTACCAAGATTGTGTGTTTGATGTTAATGTATTATACTTTCTTCCTAGTTTCAGGCAAATTCTTTGATGTAGGTATAACTTCAAGCAGGGCTACACACTTTTAAAGACAAATAGTTGTATTGATTTCTTGACCATACTTTTCAGGAAGTCATGCACCCCTCCCCTCACATTCTACACTCTAAGTTTTACAAATATGCCCTTTAGGCAGAATATCTTCCGTCAGGTTTCTTCCTCTTACTCCCTCTATCATCTATAACCTGGCCTGGCCAATTCCCATTTATCTTCTTTGAGAAGCCCCCCCCCCAACTGCCCACTACCACTCAAAACCCTAAGTCATATATTTCAGGTGCCCTTTCCATGTCCATAGCACTGTATGCATTAATTTGTTGTTTTACTTAGCAATTCCTACACTAGACCATGAGCTCTGTGAATACTGAAGCAATGTCTAAATTTTTTACTATGTAGACCTTGCAGTGGGCATGGTGCTTGGTATAAAGTAAGTAACAATAAACAAGTAAGTTAATGCTGAATGACTGAGAACATGTTAATATTTTACATGAAGCCAAATATCTGATGTCAGTTAAATGCCAGCTCTTAACTCTTTTGTGTGTGATCTATATGTGTGCTTATTTGCTTCTGGGGTTTGAGGAGGGCCCCAAAGTTGGGGAACCCATGGTTCCCTGACTGCTGTTAATGATGAATCTGCATATAAATAATGAGTTAAACATCTCTGCCCCTCGAAGTGTCAGGGATGAAGCCGGAAGAGTCATTCTCTTTAGCAGTGTTCTTATGTAGGAAGGTGCAAACCCTGAGTTTGATGAAAGAATCAAGGGTACAGAAATTTTGTAGATGCAAATAAATATATAGCATTAGCACTGACTACCCTCCTACCTATACCTTTCCTCTCCCTAGCCATTAAGATAGTTTTATAAAACATCATTGAGTATATTGGGGGTCATATTTTCATGTTAGTATATTATAGGTGACCCTGAATTTTGTTCATATTTTTTCTCATTACTGTAGATTTATGCATATGTTTTTGAAAACATCAAGTCTGTGCGACTGGAAGCATTGCTTTTATCCTTGCTGAGCATCGTGGTCCTTGTTCTTGTTAAAGAGCTGAATGAACAGTTTAAAAGGAAAATTAAAGTTGTTCTTCCTGTCGATTTAGTTTTGGTAAGTATAAAATGAACATTTAGTTTTTCGCCACACAAAGCTTGACAGTTCTTGGGGAGATCTGCAGATGCTTACTATATTGTCTACAGTAACCCTCAGCTACTTCTGTCTCTCATTAAAGCAGGGCTAATTTGCGTGGCTATACAGTAATGTAAGAACAGGAAACATTTTGAGTCAATAATTTTAAAAAGAAAGCACACATGTTTTTAATTTATACAACATTTCTCGTATGCTTATAATTTTTTATATAAATAAGAAAACGTATAGCTTAAAATCTTAAATAAGGAGGTACTTATAAGGGTGAGACTCAAAATATCTCTGGCATGTTCTTCTGTAAATTAATAAAATATGGTATCATTTCCTATTTATATGGCACCTATGAAATATATATAGAAATATTATCAATTGATAAATGTTCATTCATGATTGAAAGGTTTTTGTTACTTACCTAATTTTGCTTCATTGAAAGGATGCTCATGATTTTCATTGGCCAAAGCTGGTTCTCTAAAATATGTTTTTGTTGTACCAGGAAAAGCAATACAATACATTTTGCTCCTAAGGCTTGTGGCATTAGAAAATATATTCTGAAATTTCAAGACCCTCTAATGGGAACTCTTAACTATACAAAGAATTAAGTTGAAAATAAAATCTTAACATATAACCACAGTCTACTAATTTACTATCAGTTGGCTTTAGTATTTTAATGATCTTTGAGTTATACATGTATATGATAAATGTTGTCTAAATGACATTATCTATTAAAATATTCCTTCTAATTGTTGAAATTATGTAGGTTTATGTATAATTATAAGGCTAGCACATTGGAAATTAACTCTGAAGGCTATGACTCATTTCTATACAACTAATACAAAAGGCTTCTCTCCATAACTAGGCCATGTATTATCCTATACTCTTGATAATTTGTTGAGAACTATATAACATATGTGATTTATATAATATATAGTGTGTGTATTTCAAATAAGTCATAAAAATAGAGTATTATGATTATTAGTTTTCACAGCAACAACTGTGAAACATACCATCTTATCTCGAAGTCCTGTAGATATTAAGAAATGCTTATTATATCTTGGGAAGCTATATTGCATAAGTGTCATAAAACCAAAAATTGAAAATAACCTTAGGGAGGAAGGCTGTTAAGCTGGTAGTAAAACATTTGCTTATTCTCTGCAAAACCAGTTACAATTATTCTTACAATAAGATTAAAGGTATTCCTTATATACGTGTTATCCCTAACATTTCTAAGACCCAAGGCAAAAGTACCAATGCAAGCCCCAATACTTGTAAGTTATAGATCAAAATGTTAAATATAACAGATTCTGTTTTCTTAGGTTGACAAATATCCCTTAGTGATGACTTTGAAAGCCGGGTTAGAACAGAGAATTTTCCTAGTCATTTATGTTCTGCCAGTATGGGGCAGAGTGGGGAGACCCAGCCTCTTGGTCTGCTCCCTCTCTTCACTTTCCAGCTCTATCCCACCTGCCAGGGGATTCATATGTATATGTGTGGACACCTCTGTCCTCACGTCCAGGCTCCAAACACATCGCCACTCCATCACCACTATGACTATCTCTTTGCCAACTTTCTTGAGCTACCCTGGGAGGATGGACTTCCAGAAGGTGCCCTGCAAGCAGGCAGAAGGCCATTTGGGCAAGGAATGATAGATTCTTGAGTATCCAGATTGTGGTTCAGAAAGAAGGGTACAGGTTTGAGTTGGGCACAAACTCCCTACTCCCACAGAGCTCTCTTCTTGTGGGAAAGTCTACAGTTGGAAGAAGTCAGATTAGAACCCTCGGAAGCAGGGGTCCCCAACTTCCAGGCCATGGACTGGTACCAGTTCATGGACTGTTAGGAACGTGGCCACACAGCAGAAGAACATGACTGCCTGTGCTCCGCCTCCTGTCAGATCAGTGGCAGCATTAGATTCTCAGAGGAACACAAACCCTGTTGTGAACTGTGCATGTGAGAGATCTAGGCTGCGTGCTCCTTATGAGAACCTAGTGCCTGATAATCTGAGGTGGGAACAGCTTCATCATCCCCAAACCATCTTCCACCTCCTCTCCCAACCCTGTTCATGAAGAAATTGTCTTGCACAAAAAGGATGGGGACTGCTGCTCTAAAGCACTAGTCACACCTGGGGTGCAATCCCCTCTTGCCCAGGTCTAAGGGCAGTACTGGCCTTATACACACATATTGAATTAATATTGAAGAAGGACCAATTACTCAACTGATAAGGAAAGTTTAATTTTGGTAAAGAAATACAGCGAGGAATAAAACACTATCTGAAAGGCTAATTCAGTGAGTTAGAGCACTTAATTTTAATATTAATTATGTATCAAACATCCTGTATACTTCAATTTTCAGTAAGAATCCAGTATCTTGTAGCTATGGCATATTTTCTTTACAACTCACATTATTTTCTGACCTAGAATAGATGTTTCATGATGATTATGAGCAATTATAATTTATTAATTGGCATAGGAATTTTTAAATATGTTAATACGTCTGATTCTAAACTAATAGCCTGAATCTTTAGCTACTACTAGCTTCTTTAGAAAATGCTACTATTGTATCACAATATTTATAAAGTTTAACATATCACCTTTATGGTTTTGTTGCTTTTTATCTTTTTCTTTAAGTCTTCAGGGTGTTTTGCTTTTTAAGCCTATTTCATGTTTTAAAAACCTCTGCAAATTCAGCTAAATATCATCACAGAGAACAGAACAACAGGAATAGGGGAAAAACCTACAAAATTATATTATTGGGCATTGATTATTAGATATTCGTTATTTTGCTAGTGTGAATTTGTTATACTTTTTTCTGGCCATGTATATTGTAAATTTGTACTTTAAGTGAATTATTGATATGTCTCTTTTACAAGACGAATTACTACAAACTGATACCATAATCGTGAAATTTTTAATATCTATTAAAATTATCAGAAAAATGAAAATCGATGGAAAACAGTAGACTGCAGTGGCTGGTGAACTGGGTTCTGATATGCATATTAAAGATGATTATGGGTATAGGCAGGGAACATATAACCTTGCTTAGCATATGTCAGTAACAGAAGGATAGGGTATCTGAAGCTCCATAGGGGTCATTTAAAAAGCATTGAGCCCAGCAGGCTGTGAAGCAGCATGTTTCACTATAAGAAATCATAAAAGCTAAAAATTTAAAAATATTAAAGGAGACTGTAAATCATCATTGATTACTAACATGGATTAGGAATGTTGATGCAATATCTCAAACTCTTGAAAGGCTGCTGTCATGGAGAGAAAACGTGCTGTCTTACGAAGCATCCCTTCATATCATGGGAGGCAAGTATTTAGGTTGGATTGTGCTGTCTTCATGCACACACACACACACTCCTGCATCCTGTAGTTTTTACCCTTCAAAATTGGACATAATTGAGTTGACAAGGGTAAGATATTAGAATAGCCATATGATTGGGATGTCATCTAATTTGGAGACTGTCAGTGCTCTCAAAACTGAGTGACTTCTTGACTTTTAATATTTTGTTTATTTTTAAAAGTCTGTGCAACTGCTAGATTATTCTTGATGTTTATGTGACATGATAACAATGTTTACTTTTAAAAATTGAAGGTGTTTGAGAGGTCATTAATGTATATTTTTTCTTTTTGCAAATGGAACCACACAGATTATTGCTGCATCATTTGCTTGTTATTGCACCAATATGGAAAACACATACGGATTAGAAGTAGTTGGTCATATTCCACAAGGGTAATGTAGTGTTTTTTTAAAAAAATATTATTTGTTTGTTTGTTTATTTTTGATGGAGAAAGGGACAGGGAGTGGGTGGGTATGAATATTTCATTTCTTAATTCTAATTAATTCCTATTACAAAATGATAGAAATACACACTTCATGTGTCGAGAAAGAGTAACTTCCTAGACTTCACCTATTACTAAGGATGTTGATAATTTCTTTATACAGCATTACTTCAGGTAAAAGGTGTGGGAAATATTTGCAAATATATTATTAACAAAATAGAGGGCATTGACTTTGCAAATTAGTTATGATCTGGGATTTAGTCAGCACTATCTCTTCCCCACCACACATATTCTATGACTATTTTCATTTCAGTTAAATCATAGTAAAAGTAGACAAGCATCATCTGAAATAGCAAACCCTAGGCCTGGGTAGTATATAATCATGAAAGAGTGGAAGTGGAGAAGAAGGAGTAGTTCCTTAGATGGCCTTAGCCTTCCTCTCGCCACTAAGAAGGAGTTTAACAAAAGAGATGTTCACCCTAAATGAGCAAAAGGTTGTACCACATATGGGCTGAAAGAAAATGAAAATATATGAGGGAAGGAGAACAGTATCTTATGGGTTACTCCCTTTGAATGGGCTGCATTACATGTACACTGATAATTATGAATTTGGGGCAAAGTTACAATTGTTGAATCCTATAAATTTTTATCTTCCAATCCCAAATTTTGGTTTCTAATTACATGAAGATGGAGAAACAGTAGAAAAATTCTCAGGAATTAAAAAGGGAATGTTAAAAATCCTGTTTCTATCACATATAGACATAGGCTAATGTTGATTATATGAATCAAATTGAATTTTCTCGAAGATTCCTGCTTTTCTACCTTTGAAAGTCAGTTTGTTATTCCTTTTATGCCAATTTGTTGTTAATAATTAGGTTCACTCAGTCTTCATGAAACTCAGTTATTTTACTTTGAAATGATTTTGTATAGCATAATAACCTGTAATGATACAAATCAATTTGTCTTAATGGTATACTTAAGTCGGTGGGTTAAAATTAAAAAAAGTGTGCCTCTCCTCCATCACCTCTAATTTTCCTTTATTTTGAGTGACCTTTCCAGACCCTTCTGCTAAAGGAATTATAACAAGAACATGGCTTTGAACAGAAGTGGAGCTGAGATTGCATTCCAGCTCTGCCATTCACCTTGTGATGTTAGATAACTATTACCTAACCTTTCTTAAAATGTTTTATCCTCCATACAGTGGGTATAATGATGCTTGGTTTGGAGGTTGTTGGGAGAATTAAGTAAAATAGGTATTATGAAAGGGCCAAGCATTCTACTTACATACCGGGTATTAAAAATCAACATGAATTCTCTTCCAGTTTTCTTCCACTATTGCCTAAGGGATTTATTTATTTATTTATTTGGTAAGTCTCCCAAGGAATCATCAGGGAGAAATAAATAATGATAATTTGGCTCAAGTGGTTTTCAAAAAACAATTAGACAAGGGCTGGGTATTATTTGAGAAAAATATTTGAAACAGTTCTTTGAAATGGAAAAACAACTATACTCCTATATTTTGAAACAGAGGGTTAGTTAGATGGAGCCTTTATACATATTTTTCTTAATGGATGTAAGGTATAGTTAAGTGTACTGTGAAAGGATTGAGTTAAAAAACATAGTTAAGATAATGAACTCAACGGCAAATTTAGGGATTAACTCAAGAATTGTAGCTCACAGTAAACCAGTGTTTGCATACAGCCCTGTAGTATTCAAGGGAGGAAATACAGTCTTCAACACCAGCCAAATAAATTTTGGAAAGGTTCAAATGAAGGAATGCTCCAGATTTGCTTTTGTTCTGATACAGGAAATTTCTGTAGAGTCAGAATTTCTGTGGTGTAATCTGAATTCCCTGGGCGTAAATGCCAGTTAAATGCATGGAGCTGTCCCTGTGGTGTTCCTTGTAATTTTGCTTTTCTGCTAAATAATGTTGAAAACAAAGGGCTTCTAAGGGCAAGGCTGCTTGGTTTTCTCATGGGTATTTCACTTAGTCTATGTAAACTTCAGAGTCATTACCACAGTTAAATTCATTGCAAGTTGTTACAGAAATTACATGAAGTTTGATGACTTCAATATGGTCCTTCTTTCCACAGAATTCCTTCACCTAGAGCTCCCCCGATGAACATCCTCTCTGCTGTAATCACTGAAGCTTTTGGAGTGGCACTTGTAGGCTATGTGGCCTCACTGGCTCTTGCTCAAGGATCTGCCAAAAAATTCAAATATTCAATTGATGACAACCAGGTGGAGTGTGCCCCCAGCCCCTCTCCACTCCAGTTGTATCACTGCACTGTGCACTCCCAGATCCTAAAAATGTTGAACTTATGAAAAATAAAACTTTCCTAACTGTATAGCAAGAGTGGGTTGAACAAAACAAAACAAAAATATCAAAATCATTCATAGGAAGCTAAAAACCTGGCGTTGATGGTTCATAATACCTTTCATTTTTGTTAAAATAAAAGGCATCATGATGTTCTTTTTGATTTGTTTTTAGGAGAGAATCCAAACAGATTTATTATTGCATGCTAATGTTTAATAATTTTGGATTTCTAAGTACAAATAACACTAGTATTACTTTTAGTAAAAAAAAAACCTAAAGAATGTGAGGGTCTATTCTTAGAATACCAAGGGATGTAGATTACACTGATCATATTTCTGAAAATGTGTTTGCCTGTGTCCTGTTTCAAGTCCTGTCATGGTGGTTCTACAGAGCTGTGCTGGTCTACAGAGAAGTTGCAGTGTAGTAGTTTATGAATATCGAACTACCTGTGTGCAAATCTCGTTTTCACACTATGTGACCTTAATCTTCTCTGTGCGCCAATTTTCTCATCTTTACAAAAGCAGATTTATTCATTCCACAGATATATGTTGAACCTAATATATAGTAGGCACTAGTCTAGGTACAAAGGATACAATGGTGAGGAACGCAGACCATGTCTTTCTTTTACTCGAAACCTTCCAGTGACTTCCAGTCACACTCAGAGTAAGAGCCTCTCTCATGGTTTACAAGGCTCTACATAACCTGCGAATACTCTTTTCCTCTTTGGTCTCATACCCTTTTATACTCTGTGCTAGCAACACCACCTTGCTTCTCCTTGAACCCACTAGTCATGTTTCTGGCTATGGATGTTTACACTTGCTCTTCCCTTTTCTGGGAATTCTGTTCTCTCCAATACCTGCTTAGCTCCTCCATTTATTTATTTATTTTAATTTTTTCTTTTCTAGAGATAAGGCTCACTCTGTTGACCAGGCTGGAGTGAGTGGCATGATCATGGCTCACTGCGACCTCAACCTCCTGGGCTCAAGCCATTCTCCCACCTTAGCCTCCGCAGTAGTTGAGACTTCAGGCATGCCCCACCATGCCTGGCAACTTTTTTTTTTCATTTTTAAAACATAGGGCCTTGCTATGTTGCTCAGGCTGGTCTCAAACTTCCAACTTCAAGAGATCATCCTGCCTCAGCCTCCCAAAGTGCTGGGATCATAGGCATGAGCTGCCATGCTCAGCCAAATGCCTCTTTTAGGCAAGGGAAGCCAAGAATGAATAATTGGTTTAGCATTGTGAAGGTCATTTGTGAAATGATGAGAAGAAAAACCTGACTGTGGTGACTTAAAGATGGAGGAGAAATTGATGACAGAGAGCATTACAAAAAATAGTATTTCCCTATAAGGTTGTTATGAGGATTAAAAGAGTAAAGTGCTTGAGAACAATTTCTTGCTCATTGTAAGCACCCAATAAATGTTAGCTATTTGTATTGTAATTGTTAAATCCCAACTGGTGGGGAGAACAAAATCTGAATACAAACAAGCCTCATTATGTGTCAAATTGTACCTGCAGTCTCTAAAAGTTGATTATGATTAAGATATTATATATTCTCTCATTATGAATCTTGCAGGAATTTTTGGCCCATGGCCTCAGCAATATAGTGTCTTCATTTTTCTTCTGCATACCAAGTGCTGCTGCCATGGGAAGGACTGCTGGCCTGTATAGCACAGGAGCAAAGACACAGGTAACTGAATTGTTCCGCAGGGACAAAGTTCTGCTAGGCCTTTACTCCCATTCTAGGAGAGTGGGAAGAGCTAGCTTCTCTTTAAAGCCCGAAACTATTTTCAATAATTTAATTTTTTTCTAAGTTGTTTTAAGAAAGTCCTTCTCTCTCTCATCTCTTTCCTATAAATGACACTTCCGAAAGCTAAGGATTCAACAAGCAAACTAAAAAATTCTGTACAGATTGCAGCTTTGTGGTTAGCAACCTTTGAGGCCAAAGCTCCCTCTAGTGGTGCCTCTCTGTTTCTTTCTTTCTAATCTAAATGGTCAACATGACGTTTTCCCATTTTTAACTTCCTTTAAATAAATAAAATAGATTATATGAAAAAGAAATCAGTCATTGACACTGAAATTTCTGTCTATAGAGTTGTACAGGTATTTAAATGTATAATAAGATATCAGCACATATTTTAGGTTAAACAATTATTATATTTTTTAGGAACTCAAATCAATTTGACATGTATTGAGAGCCTGTGATATACCAGGCATTCTGCTGGGTACTGGTAAGATGATGATGATGATGATGATGATGATGACAATCCTAGTGATGAAGATGATGCTATTGATGATGATGGTGGCGGTGGTGGAAAAGATATTGAGTTGTGAGCCAGGCATTGGCTGTCATACTTTTGTTATAAATGAACTTGTTTAATCCTATGAAAAGTTAAACCTTTAATGATTTAGGCAACCTTAAGAAGGAGGTGTAATTATTATCCTCAGTTTCTACATGAGAATGTTGAGGAAAAGAAGGTTAAAATAACTTACCCAGGTCATAGAGGTAGTAAATGACAGAGCTGAGATTGGAACCCAGATAGATTTGCTCCAAAACTTGTGTCCTTAGCCACTATTTCTTATAAGAAAAATCATGAGTATCTTAGTGTAAAAAATTAACATTAACAGCTAACCGTTATTAAAACAATTTATGTTTAAGATAGGAATTAAATGAGAACCTTTAAAACATTATTTGTGCCATTTCACACATTCATTGGGAGTCTTCCATATTAAATACTTTTTTAGGTTGTGGAATAATTAATTTTGAAAAGTATGTGGTTTTTGACTTTGTGGGCAAGTGATCAACAGATATTAAAATATCTTTAAATCTTGTGCAAAGTCACTTCACTAGTGGTGGGGCCAGGGTACAAGCCCAGGTTCTGGAGCCCAGCGCCGAACCACTCACTGTATTTATTGAGCCTGACTCTGAAGAGAGAAACATAGTACATTCACTCTGGTAAGAAACCAGAAAGAAATAACTATAGAATCCAGCAGGCACGATAACTCACACCGGTAATCCCAACACTGGGATTAAATTAAATCTTTTAATTTAAAGATTTAAATTAAAATATAGCATAAAACCAACTAATAAAACTCATATCAGTGTATCATAGAGTACATGAAAGGAAGCAGTAACCAATTCTGAATGTATTGTAATTTGACAAATAATTGCCACAACTCATCAGCTAAGAAGTAAAATCCTCATTCAACCTTGGTTTATATGGCACAAGTAATCTGATGGATTTTTACACAGCTAGGATTTTCAAGCGTAGGGTCATCTTTTGTAGTGGCGTAAATGTTTTTGCAAACTATACTCTCAAATATTTGTGATCTAAATTTGAAGGTTTAATATGCAGTGAACTTAAATATTATTCCCTACTCTGATGACTCTTCTATCTGTAAAATCCTAGGTTCCTATAGCAGTTATTTTTTTTTTTTATTTTGGCAGAGTCTTGCTCTGTTGCCCAGGCTGGAGTGCAGTGGCACCACTACTGCTCACTGTAGCCTCAAACTCGTGGGCTGAAGTGATCCTTTCACCTCAGCATCCAGAGTAGCTGGAATAACAGGCATGCACCACCACACCTGCCTTTTTTTTTTTTTTTTTTTTCCAATTTTTAGTACAGATAAGGGTCTTGCTTTGTTGACCAGGCTTATTTTGAACTCCTGGCTTTGAGAAATCCTCCAACCTCAGACTCCCAGTGTTGGGATTACCGGTGTGAGTTATTGTGCCAGCTGGATTCTATAGTAATTTCTTCCTGGTTTCTTACCAGAGTGAATGTATTATGTTTCTCTCTTCATAGTCAGATTCAATAAACACAGTGAGTGGTTCGGCGTTGGGCTCCAGAGCCTGGGCTTGTACCTTGGCCCCACCACTAGTGAAGTGACTTTGCACAAGTAACTTGACCTCTCTGGCATAAGTAGACTTGGTTGTTAAAGTAGAATTACTGCAACAACTAAAGGAGTAAATAATGCTTATTTAACACAATGCTTGAGCACTAAATGTCCTTAAAATGTTAACAATGATCATTGATTTTATTATTAGTATTATTTAAAAAATAGTTAAATATGTTTAGAACCTTTTCTTAACATTTGATATTAAAACATCCTGGTATGGTCGAGACACAGTGAGACAGTTTTCTAGTCCAAGTTGCCCCTTGACTGTGCGGCAGGATCTTGAGCAAGTTAACATATTCATTTATCACGTGGGCAGAGAAGGTTGAAATAGAATCTTCGAAGTGTTTCCACTTTGAATGTGTTCCATAACTGGGGTTTCCTTAGGCATTTCCCTGCTTTTCTAATTACTATTTTAGTAATAATCAATCTATATGATTCATCTTTGTAATCTTTAATATTGTGTGTCTGAAAGAGAATAATTTGAGAAAGCTTTATACTTATTTTAAATTTGGGATTTTTTTTTTTACTTGAGTTGGGTGTACCTATGTTTGTTTAATATGGTTCGGATAAAGCAGCGCCCCTTCTCTTCTCTGTTCTGGAGGCCACACGTTTGAATGACTAGTACAACAGAATGTTTCTAAGGACTTTTTATTTAATAGGAATTTACGTTTCTGCTTGGTATTCTATTCATCAGACTTCAAAAGAAATGAAAGATATCTGACAAAACACTAGTCCAGGAAAACAAAGCTCAGTGGCAGAATATTTTCATGCTCCTCTGCTTGTTGAGATGGTCACTAATCTTTTCTACAGCTCCCATTAAATTGCACAGGGAAAGAATCTGATTTAATGTGCATACTCAAATTGAAGATGCTTTCCCATGGTAGTCATTTCAGACCTTTAACACTGCAAGTGTTAAGTTTATGTGGGTAAAACTGATAACTGACATGGTTCCGAGAAAGCACTATGCAAGCCAAGCCTTAAAAGTTTTGTTCTAAATAGACTATTTGTGAAAGCAATTTTCTATGTAACATGACTTCACAGAAGAACCCCTTAAATGGCTCTGACTCTCTTAGGGACTAGATTTATATCCCGTAAATTGACATAGATGACAAACAATCTTCAATTTTTAGGCTAATGACAACCAATCAAAGGATCAGTGATAATCATCTTACACTTGTTAATGAATTTACCAACTGACTTTTACTCAGAAACATTTCTGGTATTTCTGTAGAAATGGTATTTCTGTGCAAAGTTATCTTTACAAAATGCAAATGTGGGCATGTTATTTTTGCTTAAAGCCCTTAAAAGGCTTTGCATGGCTCTTAGAATTCAGATCATTCTGCTGTCTACCAGGCACTGAGTGCCTCCTGGCACAGCCTCCTCTTGGCCTGTTCTCCACCTCATTCTCAGACCTAGTCCTTCTCCAGCCCTTGTGGGTTCCAGTTTCTGTTCCCTTGGTTTTTGAGGCTGCCTTTCCTTTCCTCTCTATGTGAATTCCTCCCATCCTTCGTATCTCACTGCCACTCTGGGTCTGTCGTGTTCCTCTTTGTCAACGTCCTTAGTGCTATTTGACATTAAATGTTCATTAGTGTGATTATATGATTGATGTCACCCGTCTATCCTTGACTTAAAGCTACTGGAGAACACAAAACCTTGTCTGGTTTGGTTCAGTGTATCCTCAGTGGCTAGCCCAGGACCTGGCATGTGGTAGGTGTTAGATAACTACTACAGAAAAGAATGAATGAGAAATGAGAGCTTCCAATAACTGTAAGAGAAAACTACCAGTTTTGCTGACATTAGAAGAGACTGGTCAGGCTGGACAGGTTTTTTTTTAAATTACTGCTTAATATCGCACATTTACAGAAAATCCCATTTAAAACCAGGCTTAGGATCATACACTTTAGAGAAGCGTTATTGAACAGAAACATAATATGAGCTACACAGATAATTTAAATTTTCTAGTAGCCACATTTTTGAAGTACAAGAAATTGGTAATTTTTATTTTATATTTTAATATACTTAGTGGAGTCAAAATATTATCATTTTAATATTAATATTTCAAAGTTAATAATTTAAAAGTTATTAATGATATTTTAACATTGCTTTCTTCTTGGTTCAAGGCTTCAAAATCTGGTATTTTAGATTTCGGTATACCTTAATATGAACTAGCCACATTTCAAGTCCTCAACAGCCATATGTGGCTGTTTTGACAGTGAATTTAGGACAATTTTATCTAGAAGTGAGCTGATGGTAAAGACTTTCAGTGCTTTAGAAAATGAAACCAAATGTTTGAATTGGAACAAGAGTTACTGATCATTTGATACCAAGTGCCCTGGTTATTACACACAATTCTATCTTCCTTTATGAAGAAATCCTTTTTACAGTGAACCCTTTTAGATGTGACACCCAAAGCATGCATATCTAAGAAAGGCCTTTAAGAGACTAAGAAATTTGTGGCACAGATTAGACAAATAGCACAAAAAAATGCTACACTTCTTCCTTTTCTCCTTCCCTGTAAAGAACGGTTAAGTATGGGAGGCAGCTCAGTGTCCCCTGGCTTTCTTCCCTGCATGCTTCTCTTCACTTCCAACAGAGGAGATCCACTGGTGCTCTGCAGGGAGCTCGGGAGGCATAACCAGGAGGGATGAGAGACTGCGTCTGCTGCACAGGCAGCTCAGCCACGACTGAAAACAACAGCTGGCATGTTTTTCTGCAACACTGAGATTGTCTCCGCATTCTAATTCACCAAACTGTATTCCTTTATTCTTTCAAAATTTGGCTAATTGCTTTCATCTCCTTTAAAACCTTCTTAATCTAGCTTTAGTTATGCAATGTCATCTCTCTGTTTTTTTCTTTCTGCCCTTTCCCATTTCTTTTGCCATTCCACTACTTTCCACAAGACTACGCATGCAGCGAGTTCAAGAACTATTTACGCATTCTTTGACAACTACTTAGGAAGTAAATGACTGGTATCTCCCTCCACTCCCAACCAAATATATAGGTATGGCTAATAAAAATGCATGTGCGGTCATCTTTGTAACTAACATACAGCATATAAAATAATTGTTTGAGAACGTAATAAGAATAAAATATAGATTATTTCATTATCTTTTATGCAGAATTAACTCTTAAATATCAGTAGTTATGATTTTCAAGCAAAAATATATTTGGACATTTAGTTGGTATGACATGGAAAGAAAGAGTTAAAGAGTAAAATCCTAGCCAGTGTTTGCCCAGTGGGTAATTGTGTGAACGCTTTACTAATTGCAGTAGAAGCCAACCTGAAACTTATCAAGAAGGAGCTAGTTTTGTTTTCTTTTCTGCAATTAAAAAAGGAACAAGCTCATCTCTTTTGTTCTGGTTTTAACTTGTTTTTCAAATTTTTCTAAAGGTAGGTCAGAGCAATGCAAGAAAATATTACCTCATATGCCAAGTAAAATATACGAAGAAAGTAGATGATACTTGAAATATAGCTTAAGTGGGTTATTATGGAATCTTGAAGTTAGAGAATTCTATTTTATACACTACAAATATCTGATCTTAATTTGAGCTCTTTTTGAATTTACTGAGTTGGCCAATTATGGAATGATGGCTTTCATTGCATAATCTCAAAGATATTTTTACAAATCCAAATATCAGTGTCCTGGCTTCTTCTTTATGAAGAGAATGAATACCAGTATTTTGAGAGCTTTGAGGGCAGACACTATAATATTATTAATTTCCATGACTGGAGAGTATATACGCTGCACAGAGCTGGTAAGAGTTTCTTGTCTGATTAGATGAACTTATCTTTTGACCAAGGGCATCAACAATGATAAGGCAAGTGCATTAAGGGAGCTAACATAATCCATTTGCTTATGGTCTATTTCATTACATGACTTACCATTAAAGGTAAACAAAGTCTTTTTCACCCATAGTTTGTCACTCTTTGCCAAATAAGATCCATTTAACTCTTGACTTATTTTGATTACAAGACTGAAATTGTAGTTCAATTGTTGTTGATGAACATACAAAGCACCATGTAAATAAAAGATAAATATTATTAGAGAAAAGCCTAAATGTAGTTGTGATTTACTGTTTTAAAATAGAATTATTTGGTTAGGTTGTAATTTCTATAACAGCTTTAGTGTATTATAATAAATTTGGGAATCTTAAAATATATTTGGTGTTCTTGGATCCCAATTCAGTACATATTTCATATTACCTTCATGCTTTCGAACTCCCTAGCTCTATGACCTTGGCATAATGACCTTGCCTCTCTGTGTCTCAGATCCTTCCAAGTAGTTGCAACTGCAACTGTCCAAAGTTCATTCCATCTCCTAAGATTTAGGGCTTTGCTGTCAGGTACATTGTAAAGATATGAGTGAAGAGTCCCACAAAAAGGGTACATGCCATTGTCTTTTGTCTTACAATAAATCTTAGCTGTATTTTTTTCTTTTCACGTAAACATGGATTTACTGGATCACTGACTGAGCTCTCTGACTGGATCCTGTGAGCTGCACTCTGACACCTACCTGTTTGCAGTCTAGTAGAATGACAGGCATCATATTTTATTGTTTAAAAATTCTTACATAAAATCACCAATTACTCCTAAATGATCAGTGTAGTGACAATTTGGTGTACTATAACTTCTTTTATGAGCAATCATTAGTTCCCCTACTGATTTAATTCCCAGGTAAGAATTGTTTTTCCCCTTTGTATGCTGAAGAGTGTTTGTGATGAGTTACACAAACTATAGAAGAGAGAACTCCCTCAGCCTCTCCCAACAGGGAAAGGCCCTGAACGACTGCTTGCTTAGCAGAATAATTACAGCTACTGCCACTCCACTCTCCCTCTTCCCATATATACACCTTTTAAGAGTACCAGGTTAGGACAAGTGCTGGTGCTGGACTGACCCTGGGTGTGGACATATGCATGTAAGCAATTGTTAGAGATCTCTTCCCAGGTTTCTTTCTTTTTTTTTTTTTAATTACTAAAAATAAGGTTTATGGAGGTATAATTTAGATATAGTAAAATTTATCCTTTTAAGGTATATAGTTCACTTTTTTGAAAAAAAATTGCTGTATAACAAGTAAAATCAAGATATGGAATATTTCTATCACCGTAAAAAGTTTTCTCATACTCCTTTGTAGTTAATTCTTTGCCTTTACCTTCAGCCTCTAGCATCCTATAATTTATCTTTTTTTAGGATGTCATATATATGAAATCTTATAGTATGTAGTCTTTGTGTTTAGGTTCTTTCATTAGCTCAATGATTTTGAATTTCATCCATATTTTTTTAATTGCTGAGTTGTATTGTATAGATGTACTGCAATTTATTCACCAATTGGTTGATATTTTAGTTATTTATGATTTTGGTGTTTATGAATAAAAGTTCTATAAATACATATTTAGGTTTCACGTGGACATGTTTCATTTCTCTTAGCCAGTCCTGAGTCATAAGGTAAGTGTATGTGTAAGTTTATAAGACACTGCCAAACTGTTTCAGAGTAACTGTACCATATTGCCTTCCCACTAGCAATGCCTGAGAATTCCAGTTGCTCTGAGTTTTTGCCAGCCTTTGATATTGATTGTTTGTTTATATATTTATTTTTAATTCAAGCAATTCTACTAGGTCCAAATTCCCTTTGATATCTCCATAATGATGTTCTAGGCATCTTCGTGACCCTGTGAAAGCCTTCTTTTCTCTTGTTAGGAAGGCAGTTTGGCCAAATGTTTTATTAAGTCCTGAACATTTGCTTCTGTGAAATCAAGTTCTTCATCAAGTGGAATATGGCTGTAGGAGTCAGGTGAATTGAATTGCCTTTTGTCAGCAGGCTGGCTGGTTAGAACATGATACTAATGGCCTTTCAGGCTTAGTAAAATGAAGCCTGTTCCACTGCCAGAGATCACTCCCATATCCCATATAACTACTTCACAACTGGAGCCTTTACTAACAAAGAACTCCAAATAAGAGGGTAAATGCTTCAGTAGAAATTATCAGCACAGAAGTACCCTAAGCCACATATTCAGTTATTGCCCAAACAACCTCCTACAAAATAAGGAGGGGAGTCAGGCTAAACACCAACAGGCTAAAGAACTTTTAATTGAAATGTCACTTTCACTATTAAACAAAAAAGCCATCGCTGTGATGTGTGATAAAAGTTGATGGTGTCCTATTTCTTTGTGTGAAATTGCTTTTCTCTCATCACTGACTTAATTTGATTGCACCAGTTTGTCAGCTGTCACATTTAACTTCCCTCAGCTGCAAAATATAGATAATGACAGTCTAAGCAATTTAACAGTTATGTGCCAACATTTTGTTTCTTCTAATCAAGATAAACTAAGAATTGTCCCCCCACCCCATAACTTTGACATAATAAAAAAGTTCAAGGTTTTCTTTTTCCTTTTTGTCTGTCTTGTATTTTACAGGTGGCTTGTCTAATATCTTGCATTTTCGTCCTTATAGTCATCTATGCAATAGGACCTTTGCTCTACTGGCTGCCCATGGTATGGTAGTGCTTTTTCACTATCTACTTTTTAGTACGGTAGTGCTTTTTCACTATCTACTTTTTAATTTAACTTTTCATGAGAATCACTATATATAAAATTTCTTGGAAGTATAACCTCAACAATCATAAATCTAGAAACCATGTTACAGAAGTAAAGTCTGAATGAGGGAGGTATGGAAAGCTACCACATTTGAGGCAGGCATGGGAGGGGGTACTGTGGCTGTTTTTTTTTAAGTTTTTGGCTCTCACATAAGAATGGCATTGTGGAAATAGATTCATTCCGTGCTCATCTGGAGGGTGAAATTAGGCATAGTCGGTTATAAGAAGTATAAATTTTACTAAAACTTTGTTAGAAAAACATATGTGCTAGGGCAAGGAAATAGGAAACAAAATACAGCTTCCCGCTGTTGATATGTCTGTTATACAAAGTAACTCAGAACATTAGTGCCAGTGCTTCACCTTCTTCTTCATAAGGCTGAGGCACCAAAGGAATGCAAAACACTGGGCTTATGAGAGCCAGTCTCCATCCTTTGTTATTCTAATTTTTCACATGTGTAGTGAGAATAAACCATTTCCATGGGAGGATCTTCCAATAATCAAGTTTGCTTTTCAAGAGAGTTATAAATATCTTCAGGTGAAGTCAGATAATTGACATTTAAGGCAATTATAAGAAAATATATGATGTACATATTTAATTTCATGCAACAAATACATTTCAAACAAATGACCATGAATATGTATAGTTAAGAGGGCATTGAGCTTCATGACATTCACCCTTACAATTTACTTATTTTCTTTTTGTTCTTATTGTTTAGAATTATACAAATATTACCTTATGAATTTCTAGAATATATATTATTTTCTTAAAGTACAATAATAGGTTAGTTTTAAACAAAACAAACATTGCTTTTGTCTTCTAATTGTTGATTGCTTTTCTCTATTAAGTACTTTAAAAACAAAACAATAAAATACCTTGGCCCTTCTAAATTTACGTTACAATTTTTATGTTGCTTCATCTTCAACTTACATTTTATTTCTAGTGTGTCCTTGCAAGCATTATTGTTGTGGGACTGAAGGGAATGCTAATACAGTTCCGAGATTTAAAAAAATATTGGAATGTGGATAAAATCGATTGGGTAAGTAGAAATTTGACCTAAAACTATCCCTTTTCTGCTTAAACTTATGTTACCAAATACACACTAATAATTTTATTTGCAGCAGATAGATTTAGCCATTTGAGACTTGTACACTTTACAAACTACCATTTATTTTTTCCAAAATCTTAATAAAAGCATTGAAATATATATGAAACAGAAATAGAGTTTGGTCAAATTTTGATGAATGTGTAGTTTGAGAACTTTTAAAGAAATGCTAATAATTTCAGTGAATTTGGGATGTCTAATTTACAATATGAATTAATTTTGGAAGTAAGACTTACCAGGGAAATAGACACTAATAGAAATGTGACAATTTATAACCTGTATGAAAAACTATCATTAATCACTAAGAATGCATGCTGCGTGCATATAGGGTGAACCTCTTAATGGTGACCACTTTCATTCTAAATACAAAAGGTGTCATGAATTGCCTTTTAAATGGGTTACATTAAGAGCACCATGCTTGAAACAGATTAAAATATACTGAACCATGATAAAGTATGATTTCTACTAACATAAATAGCCCACTGATTCTAGAGAAACCTATCCATGCAAGAGCAATCCAGAATACTCTCCCTCTCCAATATGGGAGACGTACTTCGTAAGTACCCTCTGTTTAGCTTTACTGTGACAGTCACCATATTGAAATATAATTATTAATATGAAATACACATTTTCTCTTCTTCAGATCATTTTCTCTGAGAAATTTTGGGATATTATTTATGCTGGTGCCTACTTTCATAATATTCCTCCTGGGGCTCAGTATTACTGAGCTCCTACCAAAGTACAATGCTGGGCGCCATGAGGAATGTGCAGATGAAAAAAGAACTGTCCAGTCTCTCCAGACAGTTATTTGTGGAGGAAGTAGACACAGAAACACTAACTTATTATGCAAGACAGGATACAACATGACCTGGAGGGAAAAGTAGGAGCTTAGTTTTGGGGAAAATAGAGGCAGGAACATTTAATTTGGACTGATTAACATGAAAGACTGTCACAGAAGAGCTGAAATATGAACTGAGACTTGAAGGAACAGTATTTTGTAGGCAGAACAAGAGGCCAAAATTAACCGTGACCTTTTAAAGGTGATATATGTTAGGTGGCTCATAGAAACAAAGAAATGAGAAGATGCAAACTTACTCAACAAGCTACTTGATTACCCTATGGTATTTGGCATGGGTAGAACATATAATGTGAGGATGGAAGCAGTGACAGATGATGCTGGAAAAGTTAAGAATGGGTTGGATTGGGAAAGGCAACTCATGTCTTACAAATATGTTTTGATTTCATTATGAAGGCAGTGAGACAGCACTGAAAGGTGAAATAAGAATAAAATGTATGTATTAGAAAGGTCACTTGAGTAGTTCGAGGAAGACGGATCAAACTAGTGAAGTATACAGAAATTGGAGCACTGCTTTAGAACTTTGGGCATATAAATGAGGAAGGCCTAGACCAAGGCTGAGACCATGAAGTACAAGAAAAAATCAGATGAAAAATATCAAAGAGATTGTATTTGTTAGTCCTCACCACCAGTTCATTATATAATGTGGATCAGTTGGAAAGACTTCTGAGTTTCTATTTAGGAACACCAGTGGAGGAAGATGGTATCATTCACTGAGTTATAGGATATAGAAAATTCTATTGTTTAGATGCATTTAGTGGTTACCTCTAGTCCTTAAAAAAAAAAAAAAAAGATTATCCTACCCGAGTTATTCATCTCTTTGTTTTCTGTACGTCACCAAGTAGTTTTCCACGAACTCATGTGTTTTATATTCCTTGAAATATTTCTTTTTTTTTTTTACTTCTACTGGACAATTTTTATTAAAAAACCTAATATTTAACAAGTAACATTAGTTTATTTTTTTTATTTTTTTCATTGTGACAATATCTGCTTGTTTTCATACTAGAAAGAAGTTTTTGACTGAGTGTAAAATGCTTTCTCTCAGGTTTTTTAAATCTTAACATTATCTTTAGGCATTGAGGGATAAAGTAGATTTTATCCCTCATAATTTTTTTGTTGTTATTATAAGTAAGCTTGTTTTTCTACATGGATGCCCAATGAAGTTCTTTCTTCTTACTCATGAAGTTTGGTACTATTATCAGAATATTACTGTGGTTGAGCACTCAGTTTCAAATTTCTGAGCATGACATAATCTTTTGATCTTATAATCAGGAATTATTTACAAAATTTTTCTTCTAATTTATCTCTGAATATTTTTTCAAATCTATGTATTCTGCTGTCTTTTTAGTGAATTTTCTATTTGTTTTTACTTTGTTTTCCTTCATATCTAAATATTTTCCCAGGATTATTTTGTTTTTCTGTATAAGTGATTTCTTTGGACTAGTCACATATCTCTGATTATGTATTTCTAGTTGTGATTATCTTACTTCTTAATTTTAAACATGGCTTTTATTTTCATTCATTTTCTTTCCTGTATTATTCTAGCCTGCCTGCTTTTTATCTCCTTCTGTTTTTCTGTTTTTCATTGATCATTCCTTCTTTGAATTTTTATATTTAAGGTTTTTTTTTTCCTGAGATTATATTGCCTATTACATATCCGAATCTATCTTTTGCCTCTAATTCATTATTTTCTTTCTTTATTTTCCTCATTTCCATGAATAGGGCCCTTGATGATTTATTTAGAATTGTAATGCATTTTTTAGGGGACCTATTTGCTGGAAAACAACATAGGGAGAGCAAGAGGTTGGAAATGAGGTAGAGCAGCCCGCAGTTCTGATTTAGATCATTGAAGCAAAGCCTCAGAAATCACAGGTTCACTGGTGATCTCACGCTGTTGTCATCTCTCCATTCTTCATCTTGTTTTACTTCCTGCAGTCACCTTTACTTAGGAAGTCAGATTGTAAGTGATACAAATGGCCTTTCACTCTGCAGTCCTCTGGTATCAAATAAATCTCTATGAGTACATTTCATTTTTCTCTGGTAGCCCATCTTTGACCTTAGAACTTAGAAGCTGTTGCCCCTAAAAGCTCTTACCAGATTATTGTACAGAATTTTCAGGATTCTGGCATTTAAGCAAAAATCTATACTTGATTGAGCTCTGAGGATAAGTTTGTTGGCTTCGAGTGTCCTCCTTGATTATCACCAAAATTTCACAGTATTTGGCAAGTCTATGTCGTATTTTGTAGTTAGAAGTTTTGACCATGTTCTGGCTTCATTGATGCTGATTTTTTCCCTTCTGTATTCACATTTTATATTGTTTTGGGTGGATTTTAATAGAGGAGGGTTGAGTTAAAATGCCTTTAATATACTCTCTAAATCCGATATCCAAATCTATACTTAGAACATTAATTCTAGCAGCAGTATGGCAGGTGGTTTACAATGCGGATAACAAAAGCAGAGAGTTATGTAGGACACTGTCAAAAGAGTTGAGGAAAGGAACAGTGTGAACTAAAGTATCATTAATAATTTGAGAAAATGATATGACTTGAGATATTTTTTCTTAACAATTTATAGAACTTGTGAAATGATTGGACAGGTAGATTAAAGAGGAGGAAAAGTAAAATATGATTCCATACCTTCTGATTAGAGTGTATTGAAGGATATTAGTGTTATAACTGAAGGAGAACATTGGAGGAAGGACAGATTCTGGGGTGAAGTTAATGAGTTCGCATTTGGACATGTTAAGTTTGAAGGTGTTTGATAGCTAAAAATTGTTTAAGAGCTTAGAATTTGTAGTCTCCTACTTAGATGTGACAGTTAAATACTTGGAGTAAGTAGGCAATAGGGTGCGGGCAAAGATACGGTGTGAGAAAGGTGACGTGGATATAGCAGGTGCATGATGATTCAGTGGGACATTGGGTTTAGCTTGAAAATAGCCTTCTGTGGTTGGAGTGAATAGGTGTCTCTTAGTTGCCAAGGGATTCAACAGTGAAAAGCCATGGATTATTGGGTTATTGGGCATAGCATTCAAAGGATTATTGGACTATTGGACACAGCATTCAAAGTATGAATATTGCACAGACTTTTGAGGATATAGGTGATATACCCAATATGTATAATGTCTAGATTACTAAATAGATGGACTATGCCTAGAATATCATGGAAGTAAAATTATGCAAGATATGGGGGTGTGTGTGTGTGTGTAAACTAATTCGAAGGTTTAAAGTTTAAAATATCATGTACATAGTCATCACATGGAAAATTAAAAACTGTTTCACCTCTTTACATTTTTTATTATGCTTTAAGTTCTAGGGTACATGTGCACAATGTGCAGGTTTGTTACATATGTACGCATGTGCCATGTTAGTGTGCTGCACCCATTAACTCGTCATTTACATTAAGTATATCTCCTAATGCTATCGCTCCCCCCTCCCCCCTCCCCACAATAGGCCTAACAGTTTAATATTGATGCTATTTTGAGTTGTTAGTCAAAACCCTCTTTGAAGTAATGAGAAAATAGGTGTCCAAATGGAGACTCATTGGCTCAGAACTGAGTTTGAATAGCTGAACATTGGATACAGAATTCAGATCTGTAAAAATTTAATAATAGGGATCTGCCACAAAAACAGGTAGTAGAATAGTTAGGCTAGGGGGAAGTGAGGTAATTTAGTAGCTGTTAAACTGTGCTTTATGCCGATGTATTTTCTACAAAGACAAAGGATTGTGTCCCCTACTGAAGGTCAACACTGGGGTTAGTTTGTGTTTGGGGACTGTGAGTGCCAAATAGGGAAGAGAGCAAGTAGGAACACATAACAAAAAATAAAAAATAGGGGCCCAAGAGTCAACTAATTCTTGATAACTGTGACAACTAGCATTTGAGTCTTTAACAGGAATTATTACAGAATGCTATTGGGATTTATTCTAACTAATGGAACTATTTATTGGTCTCTGTTATTAATTTCCATTTGATATTTTTTCAAAGCTATAAAGGTAGCCCCAGGAAATAAGTAAGCATTTGGAAAGCCCAACTTATAATAGATGATGTTGTGGGAGAGTAAATATGCTTTAAAAATAGAACCAGATGGTACCAAAATTTCTGGTTGCTCTGATGAATTCTGGCCTCCAGGCTCTATGGTTTTTTAAGTGGCAGGGACCAGGATCCTTAGTTCCCTATGCCATATTGAATCGTGTGAGGATGGCCCAGAGGAATTAGACTTATAAAGCTTTTGGTGAGGTATTATTCTGCCACACTTGGGCAGATTCAGTTAGCATTTGAGAATGAGTAAAACTCAGAGTCATCATGGGAAGCTAAAATAATGGTCAAAAACTTGCAGCCTTGTTTTGTATATGATTAAGTATAGCATAATACACCAGGAAGAAAAAAACACTCTATATATAAACAGAAGACTCAAATGGCTGTGTGTTCACCTGAATAAAGAAAAACCATCTCAGCTGGGAATTATCTCATAATAAGTAATAACCTAGCATTACATTTGTAGATGATGGATCTTAACATGACATTCATTTAAATTGTATTTTCTCTTTTACTCCAGAATGTTTGTTTGTCTTACATCAAAAGGAATTTTATGGATAAAATTCCCTCCATTTGCTTCCAAGGGCTTGGCTTTTCAAAAAAACCTGTTAAGAATCACTCAAACTTAGTGTAGATAAATAATCCAGACAAAGGAGAAGCATTTCAAAAACAGCAACAAAAAAGAGCCTTTTAGAAATATTTATTTCAGACTTGTCTGAAAAACATTTACACTCCTTCCCTCCCCAGGATTCTGCTATTTTTAGAATACAGAAACGCTTCTAACTTCCTCATTTGTGTATGGAATTAAAATATGTTTTCAAAGATGTTTTAAAGTGATAATATAGCTATTGGGACAGAAATAAACAAATTTAGAATTGCAGTCAGAGGCAAAGAGCTGCAAGTTTTGGGAGGAAAAGACAGAGGTTAAAAACATTGTTTACTGTTTGATAAATGCAGGATTTAGTGTTAAGAAAATATAACCTGTATTTCGCAAATTATTTTGCTTTTAAATATATTTTTTCAGCACTAAGCTTAGATATTCCAACTATAATACAATATCTTGTTGCAAATTATAATTTTAAGTGGTGAACAAAACAGCAATAACTTTGGTATTCCAACTAAAAGAGAATTAGAGTTTCATGTAATCTTTTGAAATGTTCCCAAAAACCAAGTTGGCCCTTATATTTTAGCTTTCATACTGAATGGCCCCTTACAAATAAAATTATAATGATCTCTATAGTGATTGATCTAAAAGTGGCATTGGCAGCATTGTTTGACTCAGTCATTTTAAAATTAGGCTTCCTGAGCCTTATGTATTAATAAATGACATTAGTTATTTTTATGGCAGTCCTAGAAGACAAAATATTGTTGAGAATGACCAAAAATCTGTACACAATTGCTTGTAATAATATTACATTAAATGAGAAAGCAGAGGGAAATCATGGCATGCTTTTGAACCATACACATCAACCAACTATTTACAGATCTTAAATATAGTGTTTGTTGGGGATTGAACTAAGGGTTGGCAGTGTCTGGAAATAAAAGAAGAAACTTTTCCCCACCTTTGGTGCTGAGAGTCTGATGGAGCAGGATTTGTTTCTGTATTTCTGAACTTCTGTTTACCACTTGCTAAGTAGTATCTTCTTGCTGAGATATCTGGTCACAAGAGTGTTAAGAATACAATTGTGAAGAACTTAGCAATCATGAGAAAGAAGTGAATTCCAAAGGATTCACAACTTCTGTTTCTTGTTTCTCTTTCAGGGCATATGGGTCAGTACATATGTATTTACAATATGCTTTGCTGCCAATGTGGGACTGCTGTTTGGTGTTGTTTGTACCATAGCTATAGTGATAGGACGCTTCCCAAGGTAGGACCCTATCTAAATGCTCTGTTTATTCTGACACAGCAGCAAAATACATGGTTACTTGCCATATGGTACTTGCTAGTTACTTTTATTTCTGTGTAACATATAGTACTACAATCACATGTTTTTCTTGCTGTCAGAGAACTAGGGACAAACAGATAAGAAAATGTTTTATCTGCATATGATATTTAACAATGTTGATCTTAATGGAGATAAATAGCTTATCAACATTATAAAATAGAATATATAAACTCTTTTAAAATAAATAAACCCCTTAGCCTTATACTGCGTTATAGAGAGATTTCTTTAAATTAAGTGAAGAGAGTTAGTAGCTAATGATCACAAATCATTTCACAATATAATTATTTGGAAAATTAAATAACTTCAGAACATTTTATTTTTCAGAAGTCAGATTAATCTATTTTCTAGATAATTTATTGAGAAACACACTCTCTTTTTGTCATTTTACTGAAAATTTATAAATCATTTCCCTAGTCTGACCAATGCTTTTTCTGCTTTACGAAGTATTCATCTGGGAATAATGTTTCTATTTACTTCACATCCATCTTTCCCTTAAAGTTATTTGTGACATAATGTATTCTAAAAAATGTTGTTTTATCTCTATAGAGTCTTTCTTTATAGAATTTATATATTCAGATTCAATATTATCCAGTCCTATCTTGCCATTGATTCTTTCTTTTCTTGCTTTTCATTAAAACAGTATTTTATCAATGCTGCATACTCTCTTGCCTTTTCTCTTTTATAATTCTTCTTTACTAATCCACATGTAGTAGCTTGGAGAGATGGGACTCTATTTATATGCCTCTGTTGTTAACCTCTATCCCCAAATATCCTAGAGATACAGAGATTTACCAATGTCCTCTTATGAACAAATGGGTTATAGAATATAAATCATTTCAGACACATTCTAGTTATTAAATGACTACTTTTGGTTTCTTCATTGTTTATATAATGATTAGGAAATGACTTGTTTTTTTTCTATCTGCTTTAATTTTAGAGCAATGACTCTAAGTATAAAAAACATGAAAGAAATGGAATTTAAAGTGAAGACAGAAATGGACAGTGTAAGTTTAGTTTTACTTTTCCTTTATGCAATTGTTAATCATTTTGTGGGTGAGATAATTTTAAGATATCACAAAAATTAGATAAATTATGATAGTTAAAAATATAATTGTTTTTAATTAGTATAAACTTCGAATGGTACATATGTGATCACAATATATGTGGCAAACGACATGCAACAAATCAATAGAACAAAAGAAAATCTCTTTGGATCCAGCATTCAGATAAAAGTGTAGCATGGTGCCTAGAACCACAGTTCACTGTAGAATCATGGCCAAGATTGATTCAGGCATTTGGACACCTCTTTTCCATTACTGAGTTGCATAAAGTAATCAAACTAAACTGATAGTGTATTCTGAATTAAGTCATGGAGAAAGATAGAAATAGGAAAGGGAATGAAGCAAATTTGGTTCATGGTATTGCTTTTTTTTTTTTTTTTTTTTTAAACTCAGTCAACTGTGTGTTAGCAGAGGGTAATTCAGTCCAATGGCTACAGAATGCCAATAGAATTGGTTTCTTACACAGTGGGAACCTTTTTAAGGACACAACTTGTATAAACAGTCTTGCTCTGCTCATGCTTAGGAAAGCCAATTGATTATGTCTGAATTCTAGTTTGTTGTTCTAAAGGATGACTATAACAGTTTAAAGTGAGGGGGAAAATGTTGACTTGAAATATTTTTGCCAATTAAAAAAAAATTGCCCTCATTTTGAACCTGCTTTGTAAATGTTTGACTAACCTTTTTCCCTTTATTTTTCACATACACTTGTTTCAGTATCTCATAATTCCCCTAAGGATAGAGTAAACTGGCCTCCCACCAGAAGGACCAGTGTCAGGGTATTTCCAAATAGACTGGAAATAGGAAGTAGCATCAGGAACCCTCTGCAGCACCCAAGGGAATGGCTTATGTTTTTAATACTATGGAAAGATTTGTTTCACAGAGAGCTATTTGGGTTCAGGGCCTTCCAGGGTGTTCTAGGCTCAAGTTTTCCACCAACTTTGCCTTTTGTTTCTTTCCTTAATTTTTCCATGGGAATTTAGTGCTTGTGCAAAGCCCCAGACTGACTTTTGGGCCCCTGAAGTCCCCTGTGTATCCACACCACAAGTACACATGTATTAGCCCTGACCTCCTTAGCTTTGAGACTGAATTTGGCTTTGGATTTGACTATTTTCAGCTTAAAAATCACTGTTTAATAAATTGTCTAATCCTTAACTTCTTCTTGGGCTAAACATGTAGAGAAGTGAATGAGGGGATTTGCAGGAAGATGAAAATGCTAGAAATTTCTCCACATCTTTAAGTCTTGATTGATTTCAGTCTAGTCACTGACCTGAATAATAACTGTTTCACATGGAGATTTAAATTTTATTATAATATTACATCTCTCTAATTTCTCAATTTTTTTTAATAAAAAATAAGAGGGACAAAACTAAGATAAAGCAAGAGTTGAATGTAAGTTCTCAGGTGGAATTTTCGCTAAATTAAAATAATCTGTCATTTACCTTTTCCATTTATGCACTCTTCCACCTCTTCTTCATGTGAAATGACCCTTCGTGATTTGAGAGATCTCTTCCCACTCAGTGAATTTAACCCCACTGATAATTTCTTTTCTAGAACAATTTGAATCTCTATTCTTTAACAAATACATGTTTTTCATATTAACTTAAAACAGCACACTGGCACAATCACGTAGTGCAGGGTTGTCCAATCTTTTGGCTTCCCTGGGCCACACTAAAAGAAGAATTGTCTTGGGCCACACATAAAATACATTAACACTAATGACAGTTGATGAGCTAAACAAAAATTGGAAAAAAAAAAGTCTCATAATGTTTTAAGAAAGTTTATGAATTTGTGTTGGGCTGCATTCAAAGCCATCCTAGGCGGCATGTGGCTCACGGGCCACGGCTTGGACAAGTTTGATGTAGTGTGATTAGAAGATCAGGCTAAGCTTTGGTGCTTTGGGATGACTAATATGACAGGCCTAAGAGTTAATTTTTATTTTTTGTTTCTAAGAGGTTTACTCTTGTCCCAACATTAGTTTGACAACTTAAGGTCTGTTTGTTTTCTTGAGTTATTTGTTGCAAATATCCTCACTTTGCAAAGTTCAATCAGTTTTGTAACTATAGGAGCTTTTTGAGATTTTCTAGTTTAAACATTTGTCTCATTTTTGGAAATGAGGGAACTGAGAGAAGTTAAATGAATTGTACAAATTAACATACTTAATATTTTCTTTCTTTCATACTCTGTCCTCTGTCTGTATGCATCGCTATTCTTTGCATCTCCTCTTCTATGGAAGTAAACCCTGAAAGAGTATTGCTTACTTAGTTGATAAAGAGTTGTCATTTTGTAGAATTTACCCTCCTCTCCATTTCTAGATCAGACACTTGCCCCAAAGGTCATAGAGAAGACTGTTTTAGTTGCACATCACCAAGTGATGGGAAAATGGGCAAAGCAGACACCTTTTGTGTCAAAACTTTTCCTTCTTCCTTTCTGCATCGCTCACCGCATCCCGGCAATTCAGTCCCTAGGCCTGCCCAAAGTGAAGTTATATTCCTACTACTACCTGTAGGTCTCTGTCTTCAAATTACAACTATTCATCACTTGTAAAGTATTTCAGCTGAAGGAAAGCTATGTCATTATGAGGTAAATGACTGATGGTTGACCCTTTAGGACACATTTTCATTAAAAAAAAAATACTGATGGTTAAGTAAATTAATTTTTAATTGATAGATTGAATAAAATAAATACTTTTGAAAGGATAGGACTTCCTTGAACTCTTTGGATAGTATAGGCTACTGCCTCCCAAAAAAACCAGCTTGGAGGAATAAGGGCCACTTTCTGAAATGCTGCCAACTTATCTTGCCATTATTAATGTTTCTTAGTAAACAGGAAATATGTATTTCCCCTAAGGAAGTGTGATAGTACATTAAGGCCTCTAAATACATTTTAGTAATCAAAATGTTAATTGAGAGATTGCTCATAAAACTGAGTGACATTTAGACCTGATTGTTTGTTGGCTATAATTCTCTATTATTTAATTCAGAGTTCTAAATCTGTTTCTTTTTCTCCTCTAAAAGGAAACCCTGCAGCAGGTGAAAATTATCTCAATAAACAACCCGCTTGTTTTCCTGAATGCAAAAAAATTTTATACTGATTTAATGAACATAATCCAAAAGGAAAATTCCTGTAATCAGCCACTTGATGATATCAGCAAGGTAGGATCAGTGGTTTGATTAGAATGTCATACTACATGTAACCTTATATCATGACAATAAAACATGTATCAAGTAAGTAATAATACATCACACAAGTATTTCGAGACCTCTCCTTTTAGCAAAACCTACGATTATTTGATTCTTTTAGTTGATTTTTAGATAATCACTCTCTTGTTCATTCATTCATTTATTCAGCATATATTTAATGGACATGAGTCGCAGGTACTATAGCACTGAAAAGAATAAATAAGACAAATGATCTAATTTAATGTTTTTTTTTTTTTTTTTGAGACAGAGTCTTGCTCTGTCGCCCAGGCTGAGTTCAGTGGCACCATCTCCGCTCACTGCAAGCTCCACCTCCCGGGTTCACGCCATTCTCCTGCCTCAGCCTCCTGAGTAGCTGGGACTACAGGCACCCGCTAGCAGGCCCGGCTAGTTTTTTTGTATTTTTAGTACAGACGGGGTTTCATGGTGTTAGCCAGGATGGTCTCAATCTCCTGACTTCATGATCCGCCCGCCTCGGCCTACCAAGTGCTGGGATTTCAGGTGTGAGCCATCGCACCCGGCCAAAAGTATCTTTTTTCTAAACCAAAAAAAGGCATTAGAACTAACTCTAAACGTGATGGAATATGATAAATGACTTCAGAGACGCATAAACTGTTGCAATCATTTTAATAATATTATTATAAAATTCCAGAATTCTTTATCTCCATTTATACTGTCAATTAACAGAGATACTGAATCAAATCAGCATCAATATGATTTAATATAAATAAGCTATCTATTATCATCTGAATCCTTAAGCCCTCTGTAATGTTAGGAGTGTGGACTTTGAGGCCAAGCTGCCTGGGTATGCCACTTACTACCTGTGGAACTTTGAGTTGTTGAATCTTTGTTCTTCAGTTTTCTCACATGTAATTGAGATGATTAAATGAGTCAATGAAGGCAAAGCATTTAGAATAGTGCTTGGCCTACTCAACACTGTAACATCTTAGTTAGCATTATTAGTTTGGTTGACTACTGTCTCCGTGAAACTTTCCTTGACTCCTCTAGAGCACAAGGACTGCTTCTTTTTCTTGTGTCCTTGAGCTACTTATTCCCAGTGTTCTGGGTACATAGAAGATCTTGACCCTCCCATTTCTGATGTCTTAGGAGCTGTCCTGAACCACATTCTTGTCCCTTACAGCTTCACACTTCTGCCTTTGGGCCTTACCCTAATTTGTACCATATAAGCCTTATATACAGGATCAGATACGTAATTTACAGGGGCCCAGTGCGAAATGAAAATGTGAGGTCCCCTGTTCAACAATTATTAAGAATTTCAAGATGGTGACAGAATATCATTAAACCAGATTGGAGACCTTTCTAAGTGTGGGCCCCTTTTGGGAGGAAAACTATAGAGGTAAAGTGCCCTTCTCATCACACTGTATCAAGGGTACCTACAATCAACATGATTTATCAACATGTTTATTCTACCTTGATCACCTGGATAAGGGAGTGTTTGCCAGGTTTCTCCACTGTAAAGTGACTCCCTTCTCTTTATTCTGTGCTCTCCAGAAGAAAGTCACTGTGTGCAGCCCACACTTAAGAAGCATGGAGTTATGATCCACCACCTTAACGGTCGAATATCTACATAAATTATTTTGAAGTTCTTTTCCACGAGAGATTTCAGATGAGGTATCTTTAAGACAAGGGAAAGGAAACTCAAGTTCACTGAATATCTCTCAGGGGCCAGTCCCTTTAGTCAGGCTAACTTAATCATCACCAGCCCTGAGATGTAAGTGGCATTACCTGAATGTTACATAAAAAGGGAGGTAGAAATCGAGAGAGATAAAATAACATGATGGAAATTGTATAGCTGATAACTGTGAGTCAGGCTTAAAATACATAAGCTGTGGCTATAAAGAAGAGAAAAACAGAGGTTCTCTAGTCAGCCTTTAAGATAAAAACTCATCTTGTGAGAGAAGCAGTGTAATGTAGTGGTTGGGAACAAGAGGCTTGGAATTGGAAGGGCATGAACTTTGGTTCTAACCCATGCTCTTACTAGCTTTGTGACTTTGGTGAAGTTATTTAACCTTTTTAATCTTTGACTCTCATATAAAAAATAAAATTTGTCACTTCATATTTCTGAGGATTAAATAGTGTGAAGTCCTTGGCATACAGTGAGGACTGAAGAAATATCAACTGCTATCATCATGATTAACAAAAATAGCAATAGTACATTATTTGTGAAGTAGATAGCACTTCACAATATCGAGATCACAATAACGAGATCACAATGAAATGATCTCGTTAGAGGCATCAATTATTGTCACACAAGATTAACTGTAGGATACAGAGCTGTTTTTTTGTTTGTTTTTTAATCCAGCATTTTCATGTAGTGGTAATATATATGATCAGTGGTTCTCCCTCTTAAAATGCAATGTTAATAAAGATGATTTCTGATTGAATATGCTACTTTAAAAATGTGCAAATGTTTAATTTCTAATCCAAAATCAAAACAAACTTAGTCTTGCAGGAAATATTCTGAAGAAGACAGTCTTACTGATAACATAAATTATTTACTGAATTGCTATATACTTAGAATTAATTATCATTTTATTATTTCAAAGTTTGTTTTATACATTATTCTGAAAAGAATGCTAGTGAAAAATAATTTTGGAGACTAGTTTTTTTGTTATTCTTTCTAAATAAAAGAATGAAGTGATTTTTTTCAGACAGAAGTAAAATTTTATAACATTTTTCTTCTTAATGTTTGTTTTTATTTTAGTGTGAACAAAACACGTTGCTCAATTCCCTATCCAATGGCAACTGCAATGGTGAGTTAGCTTTAAGGAAAAAGAAAATCTAAGTGTTTGACTTGAATATAGACCAGAGAATAAAATCTTCCCCTTCTCCTCATCTGCCTCCCTCCTCTGTTCTTCTTCCTCTTTTCTCCTAATTTTCCTCCTCCCTCTACTCTCCTCCTCCCTTCTACTGGCTTTAGCTTAAGCTTATGTTACCAAATAAGCACTAATACTTTTATTTGCAGAAAACAGATTTAGCCATTTGGCTCCATCTCCCTTCTCTACTCTTTCTTTCTCCCTCCTCCTCTCCTGTCTTCTCCCTCTCCCCTTCACTTCTACTCTTCTTTCTCTTCCTCCTCTGTCTTCCTTTTTCCTCCTTTTTTTCTATTTTCTCCATCTCCTCTTTCTCTCTTCATTCTTTTCTTCCTTTTTCTCTTCTTCCTCTTCCCTATTCTCTCTTCAATCTCCTCCTCTTTTCTTTCTTCTTCCCTCCTCTCTCCTTTTCCCTCTCTTTCTTCTTCCTCCTCTCCCACCTCTTTTCCTTTTCTCTCCTCTTTCCTCTCCTTCTTCTTTTCATTTACTTAATGTTTGACCCACAAATTGAAATTCATGGCATTAGTGTAGTTTTAATATGGATGAGGATTTATCATGAAATATATCTTTGAATACATTTTGGATCTCCACCCAAAACAAACCAGCAATTTAAAGCTATTACATGTTCAGATTTACCTGCAAAATCAGGTGACAAGAACAAATATTTTGATGGTGGATGCTTATTAAATTACCAGGTCAATGTTCTCTAGAAGTTTAATTATCTTTCATTGCAAACTGATGAATTGATGTGACCGTTGTCTCAGTATAGAGAAAATTAAAAGATATACAAGAAAATATGGATGAGAAGTGTTGTGATATTATAACAAAATGATAACAAAAGAGTTGAAACAAATTTGTATATTTATCTTTTAATTTGATATTTACTAAGATTAAAGCCTCAGTGTAGTTAAATTATTCATAATTGTGACTTTTAGTTAATATAAAAGGTTTTACAAAAATCTCTTATTTTTTTGTATCATGCAATATTTGCTTAGCCAATTTCTTCTAAGTAGGTGGAAATAAAAGTGATTTTTATTGGAAGTCTTTGACAAATATCTAGTTGTATTACTTTTTATTTTGAATTTTTGGAAATAATTTCAGTTACAAATGTGTTAGATTTTTAAAAAGTGTTACTAATGGAATGACATCTATTACCTTAAACATGTGCTTCAAAATAACTATATTCTTTTTAGCATGGAGCTAAAGAAATAACATGATTTTTAAAAGAATGAAGTAGCATTACATTTTTCTGTTATTAGATCACAAGTTTGAAGAAATAGGTCGATGCTGAAAATTAAGGGTGAAAACTGGATTTTTTAACTTCTCTTTTTCTTAATAAGGGGAATTCAATTATGAATCCATTTTTTAAATTTACTTTAAATAATTTTTATTTTATTGTAGATTCAGGGGAGACATGTGCAGGTTTTTATTACGTTGGTATATTGATTAATACTAGGGTATGACTTCTAGTGAATCTATCACCCAAATAGTGAAAATAGTACCCAGTAGGTAGTTTTTCAACTTTCTCCTCATCTTCTATCCTCCCTACTTTTGGAGTTCCCAGTGTCTATTATTTCCATTTATATGTCCATGTGTACTTATTGCTTAACTTCCACTTATAAGTGAGAACATGTGGTATTTGGTTTTCTATTTCTGAATTAATTCACTTAAAATAATGACCTCCAGCTCCATCTGCGTTGCTGCAAAAGACATAATTTCATTCTTTTCTATGGCTGTGTAATATTCCATGGTGTATATATAGTACATTTTCTTTATCCTGTCCACTTAGGTTGATTCTATGACTTTTCTATTGTGAATAGTACTGTGATAAACATAAGACTGCAGGAGTGTTTGTTTGTTTGTTTTTGTTTTTGATAAAATGATTTCTTTTCCTTTGGGTAGATACCCAGTAGTGGGATTGCCAGGTTGAATGGTAGTTCTCTTTTTAGTTCTTTGAGAAATCTCCATACTGTTTTCCATGGCGGAGGGCAGGGTTTGAACTAATTTACATTCCCACCCACAGTGTGTAAGCATTTCCTTTTCTCCATATACTTACCAACATCTGTTAGTGTTTGACTTTCTAATAATAGCCTTTCTGACTGGTGTGAGATGGTATCTCATTTGATTTTGATTTGTATTTCTCTGATGATTAATGATGTTGAGCATTTTTTCATATGTTTGGTGGTCGCATGCATGTCTTCTTTTGAGAAGCATCTGTTCATGTCCTTTGCTCAGTTTTTAATGGGGTTATTTTCTCTTTCTCACTGGAGTTCAAATTCCTTATAGATTCTAAATATTAGTCCTTTGTTGGATGCATAGTTTGCCTATATCTTTTCCCATTCTCTAGGTTGTCTGTTTAATCTGTTGGTTGTTTCTTTTGCTGTGCAGAAGGCCTCTAGTTTAACTAAGCCCCATTTGTCTACTTTTGTTTTTGTTGCATTTGCTTTGAGATCATAGTCATAAATCTTTTGCTTACACCAATGTCCATAAGAGTTTTTCCTAGGTTTTCTTCTAGAATTTTTATAGTTTCACGTATTACATTTAAGTCGTTAATCTATCTTGAGTTAATTTTTGTATATGGTGGAAGTAGGGGTCCAATTTCATTTGCCTGCATGTGGCTAGCCAGTTTTCCCAGAACCATTTTTGAATGAGGAGTCCTTTCTTCATCTTTAATATTTGTTGATATTGTTGAAGACCAATAGGTTATAGGTATGTGGATTTATTTCTGGATTCTCTATTCTGTTCCATTGATCTATGTATCTGTTTTTGTACCAGTACCTTGCTTTTTTGGTTACTATACCTTGTAGAATAGTTTGAAGTTGGATAATGTGAAGCTTCCAGCTTTGTTCTTTTTCCTTTAGGATTGCTTTGCCTATTTTAGCTCCATTTTGGTTCCATATGAAGTTTTGAATTATTTTTTCTATTTCTGTGAAAAATGATATAATGTATTAGGAATTGTATTGGATCTGTAGATTGTTTCAAGTGGTAGTAATTTTAATGACATGGGTTCTTCATTTCCATGACCATGGGACGTTTCTCCATTTGTTTGTGCCATCTGCAATTTCTTTCATCAGTGTTTTGTAGTTCTACTCGTAGAGGCCTTTCATGTCCTTGTTTAAATGTATTCCTAGGTTTTTGTTTTTGTTTTTGTTTTTGTTTTGTGTGGAAGTTGTAAATGGGATTGAGTTCTTGATTTGGTCTTTCAGCTTTGTTGGTGTACATAAATGCAACAGCTTTTGTGCATTAATTTTGTATCCTGAAACTTTACTGAATCATTCATTAGTTCCAGAATCTTTTGGCGGAGTCTTTAGAGTTTTCTAGGTATAGAATTGTATCATTTGTAAAGATAGATAGTTTGACTTCTTCTTTTCCTATTTGGATATTTTTTATTTCTTTCTCATGCCTGATTTCTCTGGCTAGCACTTCCAGTACTTTGCTGAATAGGCATGGTGAGAGTGGGCATCCTTGTCTTGTTCCAGTTCTAAAGGGGAATACTATCAGTCTTTGCCCATTCAATAGACATAGACTGCTTTTATTATTTTGACATATTTTTCTTTGATACCTAATTTGTTGAGGGTTTGTGTCATGAGGGGATGTTGGATTTTATTGAATACTTTTTTCTGAATTTATTAAGATAATCATATTGTTTTTGTTTTTAATTCTGTTTATGTGGTGAACCACATTTATTGATTTACAAATGTTGAACCATCCTTATGTCCCTGGAATAAAACCCACTTGATCACAATGAATTTTTGTTTCTGATGTGCTGCTGCATTCACTTTGCTACTATTTTGTTGAAAATTTTTGTGTCTTTGTTCATCAGGGATATTGGCCTTTAGTATTACTTTTTTATTGTGTCCTTACCAGATTTTGGCATCAGGATGACACTGGTTTCAAAGAATGAGTTAGAGAGGACTCTCTCTTCCTCAATTTTTTGGAATAGTTTCAATGAGCTTGGCACCAGTTCTTCATTGTATGTCTGGTAGAATTCGCCTGTGAATCCATCTGGTTCTGGACTTCTTTTTGGTTGGTAGATTTTTTTTTTTATTACTGAATAAATCTCATAATTATTTATTGGTCTGATTAGGATTTCAATGTCTTCCTGGTTCAATCTTGGGGGGTTGTATGTTTCCAGGAATTTATCTATTTCCTCTTTGTTTTCTAGTTTGTATGCATAGAGATGGTTACAGTAGTCTCTGAGGATCTTTTGGATTTCTGTGCTGTCAGTTGTGATGTCACCTTTACCATTTTTCATTGTGCTTATTTGAATCTTCTCTCTTTTTTTCTGTTGGTTTATTTAGCTAATATTCTATCAATTTTGTTTAGCCTTTCAAAGAACCATTGTTTCATTTCTCCTTGGTATTTTTTTGTCTCAATTTCATTTAGTTTTATTCTCATTTTTGTTATTTCTTTTCATCTGCTAGCTTTGGGTTTGATTTGTTCTTATTTGTATAGTTCCTTTGGATATGATATTAGGTTGTTAATTTGAGATCTTCCTATCTTCCTGATGTAGACACTTAATGCTATAAACTGTCCTCTTAACACTGTTTTTTGTTTGTTTGTTTGTTTTGTTTTTTTGCTGTATCTTTGAGGTTTTGGTATGTTGTATCTCTATACTGATTTGTTTCAAAAATACTTTTTATTTCTACCTCAATTTCATTGTTTATTCAAAAGCCATTCAGGAGCAAGTTGCTTAGTTTCCATGTACTTGTGTGATTTTGAAAATTCCTCTTAGTGTTGATTTATACTTTTATCCCACTGTATTCCAAAAAGATGCTTCATATGATTTGAATTTTTTTGGAGTATATTTAGATTTGCTTTATGATCAAGCATGTGGTCAATTTTACAGAATGTTCCGTTTGCAGATGAGAAAAATGTATATTCTGTGCTTATTATGTGAAATGTTCTGTAGTTGTCTATTAGGTCTATCCAGTCAAGAATCCAATTTAAATCCAGAGTTCTTTTGTTAGTTTTCTGCCTCAGTGATCTTTCGAGTGCTGCCAGTGGGGTATTGAAGTCCTCCACTATTATAATTTGGCCACTGTCCCTTTTCTTAGGTCTAGTAGTATTCATTTTATAAATCTGGGTGCTTCAGTGCTTGATGCATATATATTTAGGGATAGTTAAATCTTCTTGTTGAATTGAAACCTTTAATCATTATATAAGGCCTTTCTTTGTCTTTCTTTCTTTTTTTTTGCCATTGTTGGTTTGAAGTCTGTTTTATTTGATACAAGAACAGAAAATCTTGTTCTTTTATTTTCCAGTTGTGAGATAGATCTTTCTCCCCTCCCCTTACTTTGAGCCTGTGAGTGTCATTACACATAAAATGAGTCTATGGAGGAAGCAGATGGTTGGGTCTTTAAAAAAAAATCCATCTTGCCAAGCCATATCTTTTAAGTGGAGCATGTATGCCTTTTATATTCAAGGTTAATATTGATATGTGAGGTTTTGTTCCTGTCATAATGTTGTTACCTAGTTGCTTTGTAGTTTCAAATGTGTAATTGCTTTATAAAATTTGTGAACTTTGTACAAAATATGCTTTCATGGTAGCAAGTATTGTCCTTTCATTTTCACGTTTAGAACTCTTTCAAAGATTTCTTGTAGGGCTGGTCTGGTTGTCTTTAGCATTTCCTTATCTGAGAAAGACTATTTCTCCTTCTTTTATGAAGCTTGGTTTGAGAGAATATAAAATTCTTGGTTGGCCTTTTTTTTTTTCTTCAAGAAGGTTAAAAATAGACCTCCAACCTCTTTTGACTTGTAATATTTCTGCTGAGACATCTACTGTTAGTGTAATGGGATTTCCTTTATAGGTAATTTAGCCCTTTTTTCTAGCTGTCTTTAAGTTTTGGTTTTTTTGTTTTTGTTTTTTTTTCTTCACGTTGGCCTTGGGCAGTCTGATGACTCTGCTTCAGTGATGTCTTCTACAGTATCTCACATGTGTTTTCTGAATTTCTTGTATCTGGATAATTACCTCACCTGCAAGATAAAAGACATTTCTCTGAATTATTTGCTAAAATATGTTTTTCAAATTGCTTACTTTTCCTTCTCTCTCAGGAATGCCTATAAGTTACAGGTTTAGTTGTATTATATAATTTCAAATTTCTTAAAGACTTCGTTTGATTTTTAAAGTATCTTTTTCTTTATTTTTCTGTCAGGGTTAATTTGAAAGACTAGTCTTCAAGGTCTAAAATTATTTTTTCTAGTATATTATTAAAGCTTTCAAATGTGTTTTGAAATTCCTTTAGTGAGTTGTTTAATTCCAGGTGCTCTATTTGGCTTTTATAAAAATATAGCTATCTTTCAAACCCTAAATTGTTTTCCAGTTTCTTTGTGCGGGTTTTCAACTTTCTTCTGGATCTCACTGAGTTTCTTTTGAATCCACATTTTGAATTCATTATCTGTCATTTTGGACTTTTCCTTTTGGTTAGAATCAATTGCTAGAAAGCTAGTTTGATCCTTTGGAGGTTTCAAGACACTCTGTCTTTTTGTACTGCAGTAGTTCTTTCACTGATTCCTTCTCATCTGAAGGAACTGTTGCTTATTTTTGAGTTTTATATAGTTTGGATGGGACTTTTACATTTTTCATTTTGTTTTCCCTTGAGGGTATACTGCAGTGTATGTTTTTTACAATCCTTTGTCTTCATTTCTGGGTGCTTTCAGGGCAAGGTTCTGCATGAGTTCCTTGTTTGTGGACAGCTTCTGTGCACTGGCTTTCTCAGATGCTGCCTGTTGTAGTGGTATACTGAATGTAAGAGCCAAAACAGTATCTTCTGCAGGGCTGAGGGTACAGAGGTCTCAGGTAGCTTTTCTCCTGCACTAGCACTATGTCCTTCTGGCAGCAGGTTTTTATTTTGTGGGGCAGTTCAGAGCTGGCTCACTCTCCAGGAGGCTGAGGAGTGGAAGCACTCATTTTCATGGGAGGATGGCAAGGGGAGATAATGTTGGGCCATGAGTAGATCTCCAAGGAAGGGGCAGTGGGGTGAGCACCAGATTCTAATGCTGGGCTGGCAGGAATGCAATTTACCTCCCTATTGCACCCCTGCCTCAGGGCTCATGACCTTCAGTTTATATAGACTTTGTCCTTTGGCTCATGGCTGCAAAGTGGCTGCAGATTGTGGATAAAGCCCTCTGTCCACTGCCACTAAAACCAACTCAGGGCAGAGCCACCTTCCCCAGTCCAGAGCAGACAACTCTGTAGGTTATGTCCTCCATTGCAGGGCTGTTGCTGTTCTGTATAGGAAGGAGAAATTGGTCCCTGCTCATTGTGCAATCCCAAGCAGGGTGGATTCACTTTCAATGGTGGTGGAGCTGCCATGAGAAGCACTTTCTCCAAGTGCTTTCCTTCACACATACCAGCCGCCAGCAGGGAGAACCTCTCCTGGGTCTGCAATAGTGGATGAGGGGAGTGGAAGATGATCACCTCTCCATGTCTGTTCCTGGCTGCTGGTGTTGCCCCCCTTCAGTGATTGGTACCACATCTATGCTTCCTTTGTCCCAAGGGGGGCTTTGGTGAGCTGAGTGCCCACCCATAGAAGTGGCTGAAGGTTAGATCTCCAGGGGTCTGAAAGCTCCCCTGGGACCCACTGGTCCTCTGCACCTGCCAAAGTCAGAGTGGGTTGTAGAAGATGTTTGTGGGCAATCTGGCAGTGCAGCGACTCAATGACACAGAATCTTCTGGCAGGGCAGAAGTCCACCATGGGTGCACAATTAGTATGGTGCCATCTTAGCTTAGATCTGAGGAGAGAGAGGGCACACATGTTTGAGCTGGTCACCTGGTTCTTTGACCCTGAGAAGTTCTCAAGTTGCCACCAACAGCATTACACAGTCACAAGAGCAGAAGGACTCCCTAAGAGTTTGGTAGTCTGCAGATTGTCACAGGGGTGAGGGGAACAGAGAAGCACCCCCACTTATATTTTCTATGGAACTCTGAGTTCCTCGGCTGCCAATCTCTCGGATTTTGCATGCAACTCTGCTTCTTCTATTGGGATTTCTGACAGGTCCTGGCTCTCTTCCCTCAATATTCCATTCAGAACACGCCCATTCACCAACAACTTTGACCTAGTTTTTGAAGAGAACTGGTATCTGATGTCCCTAGTCAGCCATCTTGAAAAAAATGAATTACGAATATTTTTAGAAAGCAAGAATGGCATGGATACTGCCTTATTTCTCAAGTCTTAACTATTTTTCTTTTCCCATTGACTGTCTCTTTCATTTAACATTATTTCCCAAAGAATTTGGTATTTGTTTCTATTATGGCTTTATCACTAGGCACAAAAACTTAATGGATGGTCAATTAATGAATAAATGGAAAAAAGAGAGCAAATAAGGGAGGGAGAGCAGGAAAAATGAAGGCAGAATCACTGAAGTCCAAATCATTACCTAAATACTTGTTAGGATTATATAGGGTCATATGGTATATAAAATTAGAATCACTCCTTGGTAAGAGAGAAAAAGAAACAAGAAAATGAAATATATAATTATATTATAATGTATAATGATATATTTATATAAATAATATATATTATATATAATATAAAGTATATATAAATAGGCTGAGGAAGGAGAATGGCGTGAACTCGGGAGGTGGAGCTTGCAGTGAGCCAAGATCACGCCACTGCACTCCAGCCTGGGTGACAGAGCGAGACTCCATCTCAAAAAAAAAAAAATCATCAAGATGGCCGAATAGGAGCAGCTCCAGTCTTCAACTCCCAGCGCCAGCGACACAGAAGACCGGTGATTTCGGCATTTTCAACTGAGGTACTGGGTTCATCTCACTGGGGAGTGCCGGACGATTGGTACTGGTCAGCTGCTGCAGCCCGACCAGCGAGAGCTGAAGCAGGGCGAGGCATTGCCTCACCTGAGAAGCGCAAGGGGGAAGGGAATCCCTTTTCCTAGCCAGGGGAACTGAGACACACAACACCTGGAGAATCGGGTAACTCCCACCCCAATACTGCGCTTTGAGCAAACAGGCACACCAGGAGATCATATCCCACACCTGGCCGGGAGGGTCCCACACCCACGGAGCCTCCCTCATTGCTATTACAGCAGTCTGTGATCTACCGGCAAGGCAGCAGCGAGGCGGGGGGAGGGGCGCCCGCCATTGCTGAGGCTTAAGTAGGTAAACAAAGCTGCTGGGAAGCTCGAACTGGGTGGAGCTCACAGCAGCTCAAGGAAACCTGCCTGTCTCTGTAGACTCCACCTCTGGGGGCAGGGCACAGAAAACAATAACAAAGCAGCAGA
>NC_037676.1:93786098-93921245 GCF_003255815.1 Theropithecus gelada
GGCAGCCAGAGAGAAAGGTCGGGTTACCCACAAAGGGAAGCCCATCAGACTCACAGCAGATCTCTTGGCAGAAACTCTCCAAGCCAGAAGAGAGTGGGGGCCAATATTCAACATTCTTCAAGAAAAGAATTTTAAACCCAGAATTTCATATCCAGCCAAACTAAGTTTCATAAGTGAAGGAGAAATAAAATCCTTTACAGATAAGCAAATGCTTAGAGATTTTGTCACCACTAGGCCTGCCTTACAAGAGACCCTGAAGGAAGCACTCAACATGGAAAGGAACAACCGGTACCAGCCATCTCAAAAACATGCCAAAATGTAAAGACCATCGAGGCTAGGAAGAAACTGCATCAACTAATGAGCAAAATAACCAGTTAATATCATAATGGCAGGATCAAGTTCACACATAACAATCTTAACCTTAAATGTAAATGGACTAAATGCTCCAATTAAGAGACACAGACTGGCAAACTGGATAAAGAGTCAAGACCCATCAGTCTGCTGTATTCAGGAGACCCATCTCACACGCAGAGACATACATAGGCTCAAAATAAAGGGATGGAGGAAGATTTACCAAGCAAATGGAGAACAAAAAAAAGCGGGGGTTGCAATACTAGTCTCTGATAAAACAGACTTTAAACCATCAAAGATCAAAAGAGACAAAGAAGGCCATTACATAATGGTAAAGGGATCAATTCAACAGGAAGAGCTAACTATCCTAAATATATACGCACCCAATACAGGAGCACCCAGATTCATAAAGCAAGTCCTTAGAGACTTACAAAGAGACTTAGACTCCCATACAATAATAATGGGAGACTTCAACACTCCATTGTCAACATTAGACAGATCAACGAGACAGAAAGTTAACAAGGATATCCAGGAATTGAACTCATCTCTGCAGCAAGCAGACCTAATAGACATCTATAGAACTCTCCACCCCAAATCAACAGAATATACATTCTTCTCAGCACCACATCGTACTTATTCCAAAATTGACCACGTAATTGGAAGTAAAGCACTCCTCAGCAAATGTACAAGAACAGAAATGATAACAAACTGTCTCTCAGACCACAGTGCAATCAAACTAGAACTCAGGACTAAGAAACTCAATCAAAACCACTCAACTACATGGAAACTGAACAACCTGCCCCTGAATGACTACTGGGTACATAACGAAATGAAGGCAGAAATAAAGATGTTCTTTGAAACCAATGAGAACAAAGATACAACATACCAGAATCTCTGGGACACATTTAAAGCAGTGTGTAGAGGGAAATTTATAGCACTAAATGCCCACAAGAGAAAGCAGGAAAGATCTAAAATTGACACTCTAACATCGCAATTAAAAGAACTAGAGAAGCAAGAGCAAACACATTCGAAAGCTAGCAGAAGGCTAGAAATAACTAAGATCAGAGCAGAACTGAAGGAGATAGAGACACAAAAAACCCTCCAAAAAATCAATGAATCCAGGAGTTGGTTTTTTGAAAAGATCAACAAAATTGACAGACCACTAGCAAGACTAATAAAGAAGAAAAGAGAGAAGAATCAAATCGACGCAATTAAAAATGAAAAAGGGGATATCACCACCGACCCCACAGAAATACAAACTACCATCAGAGAATACTATAAACACCTCTACGCAAATAAACTGGAAAATCTAGAAGAAATGGATAATTTCCTGGACACTTACACTCTTCCAAGACTAAACCAGGAAGAAGTTGAATCCCTGAATAGACCAATAGCAGGCTCTGAAATCGAGGCAACAATTAATAGCCTACCAACCAAAAAAAGTCCAGGACCAGATGGATTCACAGCTGAATTCTACCAGAGGTACAAGGAGGAGTTGGTACCATTCCTTCTGAAACTATTCCAATCAATAGAAAAAGAGGGAATCCTCCCTAACTCATTTTATGAGGCCAACATCATCCTGATACCAAAGCCTGGCAGAGATACAACAAAAAAAGAGAATTTTAGACCAATATCCCTGATGAACATCGATGCAAAAATCCTCAATAAAATACTGGCAAACCGGATTCAGCAACACATCAAAAAGCTTATCCACCATGATCAAGTGGGCTTCATCCCTGGGATGCAAGGCTGGTTCAACATTCGCAAATCAATAAACATAATCCAGCATATAAACAGAACCAAAGACAAGAACCACATGATTATTTCAATAGATGCAGAAAAGGCTTTTGACAAAATTCAACAGCCCTTCATGCTAAAAACGCTCAATAAATTCGGTATTGATGGAACGTACCTCAAAATAATAAGAGCTATTTATGACAAACCCACAGCCAATATCATACTGAATGGGCAAAAACTGGAAAAATTCCCTTTGAAAACTGGCACAAGACAGGGATGCCCTCTCTCACCACTCCTATTCAACATAGTGTTGGAAGTTCTGGCTAGGGCAATCAGGCAAGAGAAAGAAATCAAGGGTATTCAGTTAGGAAAAGAAGAAGTCAAATTGTCCCTCTTTGCAGATGACATGATTGTATATTTAGAAAACCCCATTGTCTCAGCCCAAAATCTCCTTAAGCTGATAAGCAACTTCAGCAAAGTCTCAGGATACAAAATTAATGTGCAAAAATCACAAGCATTCTTATACACTAGTAACAGACAAACAGAGAGCCAAATCATGAATGAACTTCCATTCACAATTGCTTCAAAGAGAATCAAATACCTAGGAATCCAACTTACAAGGGATGTAAAGGACCTCTTCAAGGAGAACTACAAACCACTGCTCAGTGAAATAAAAGAGGACACAAACAAATGGAAGAACATACCATGCTCATGGATAGGAAGAATCAATATCGTGAAAATGGCCATACTGCCCAAGGTAATTTATAGATTCAATGCCATCCCCATCAAGCTACCAATGAGTTTCTTCACAGAATTGGAAAAAACTGCTTTAAAGTTCATATGGAACCAAAAAAGAGCCCGCATCTCCAAGACAATCCTAAGTCAAAAGAACAAAGCTGGAGGCATCACGCTACCTGACTTCAAACTATACTACAAGGCTACAGTAACCAAAACAGCATGGTACTGGTACCAAAACAGAGATATAGACCAATGGAACAGAACAGAGTCCTCAGAAATAATACCACACATCTACAGCCATCTGATCTTTGACAAACCTGAGAGAAACAAGAAATGGGGAAAGGATTCCCTATTTAATAAATGGTGCTGGGAAAATTGGCTAGCCATAAGTAGAAAGCTGAAACTGGATCCTTTCCTTACTCCTTATACGAAAATTAATTCAAGATGGATTAGAGACTTAAATGTTAGACCTAATACCATAAAAATCCTAGAGGAAAATCTAGGTAGTACCATTCAGGACATAGGCATGGGCAAAGACTTCATGTCTAAAACACCAAAAGCAACGGCAGCAAAAGCCAAAATTGACAAATGGGATCTCATTAAACTAAAGAGCTTCTGCACAGCAAAAGAAACTACCATCAGAGTGAACAGGCAACCTACAGAATGGGAGAAAATTTTTGCAATCTACTCATCTGACAAAGGGCTAATATCCAGAACCTACAAAGAACTCCAACAAATTTACAAGAAAAAAACAAACAACCCCATCAAAAAGTGGGCAAAGGATATGAATAGACATTTCTCAAAAGAAGACATTCATACAGCCAACAAACACATGAAAAAATGCTCATCATCACTGGCCATCAGAGAAATGCAAATCAAAACCACAATGAGATACCATCTCACACCAGTTAGAATGGCGATCATTCAAAAGTCAGGAAACAACAGGTGCTGGAGAGGATGTGGAGAAATAGGAACACTTTTACACTGTTGGTGGGATTGTAAACTAGTTCAACCATTATGGAAAACAGTATGGCGATTCCTCAAGGATCTAGAACTAGATGTACCATATGACCCAGCCATCCCATTACTGGGTATATACCCAAAGGATTATAAATTATGCTGCTATAAAGACACATGCACACGTATGTTTATTGCAGCACTATTCACAATAGCAAAGACTTGGAATCAACCCAAATGTCCATCAGTGACAGATTGGATTAAGAAAATGTGGCATATATACACCATGGAATACTATGCAGCCATAAAAAAGGATGAGTTTGTGTCCTTTGTAGGGACATGGATGCAGCTGGAATCCATCATTCTTAGCAAACTATCACAAGAACAGAAAACCAAACACCGCATGTTCTCACTCATAGGTGGGAACTGAACAATGAGATCACTTGGACTCGGGAAGGGGAACATCACACACCGGGGCCTATCATGGGGAGGGGGGCGGGGGGAGGGATTGCATTGGGAGTTATACCTGATGTAAATGACGAGTTGATGGGTGCAGCACACCAACAAGGCACAAGTATACATATGTAACAAACCTGCACGTTATGCACATGTACCCTACAACTTACAGTATAATAATAATAAATAAATTAAAAAAAAAAAAAATCAAATCTTAGAAATGAATTTAAATAAAAATATATAGACCTACACAGGATGAAGGTGTATAACTTTATTATGAGACATTAAAAATACCTGTAGCAAGTAAATATTCATAAATAAATGGAGGGAAACATAATGCCCATTGATTAGAATACTTGATATCAAAAAGCATAATTTCTAAAACTGATTTATAAATTTAGATTTAATATCAAGTAAAGTTTCAATAGAATATTTTAATGGCTTTTTACAAGCTTATTTACATTTTTAAATAAAAATGCAAATGGCCAAGAATAGTTAAGACACTTGAAGAATATGAACAGATGAAGGGTATGTCCTCTTAGCATTGAGATGTTTTATAAAGCTCTAATAATCATTGCAGTGTAGTATTGGATCAGAAATAAATAGGTCAATATGACAGAGTAGAGAGCTCAGAGGGGGAAAAGTCCTCACATGTATTGCTGTTTTATTTATGACAAAAATGGCACTACAGAGCAATGGGAAAGGACGGTCTTATTGATAAATAATGCAGAGACAATTATGTATCTATCTGAATGAAATTAGGCCCCTAATCCACACCATACCACACATATGTATGAGGTAGATCAATCTGAATATAGTAGACAAAATGTAAACTTAGAAGAGCACATAGGAAAATATCTTAAAAGAACTTGGAATAAGTAACTTATCTTAAAACAAGAAATATAAAGCATTAAGCATAAAGAAAATGATTATTAAACTTCACTATATTATTTTTAAGAACTTTTGTTTACCAGAAGGCACTATATAAAACATGAAAAAATAAGTCAGAGTGGAAGAAGATAGATGTAACTTATAAAATTCAGAAAGGACTGCTTTCTACTACAAATCGATGAGTAAAGAAAGGCAGACAACTCAATAGAAAAATGAGCAAAAGACATGAACAGGCATTTCACAAAAAGGGACATTGTTTTAAGTTACCAAAATACATACATATGAAATATGCTTGACCTCACCATTATTATTCACAGTTATTATTTGAGAAATGCAAATTAAATAACACTATATGTATGATATTAGCCAAAATAGAAAAATCTGACAATACCAAGGATTGGTGAGGATACAGGGCAACAAGAAGTCTCCTACAATATTGGTGGTAGTATAAACTCTTACAAGTTGAGTATCACTCATCTGAAATATTTATGACCGAATGTGTTTTAGGTTTTGAATTTCTCTGGATTTTGGAATACTTACTTATGCATTATAAGGTATCTTGGGAATGGACACAACTCCAAACACAAAATTAATTTATGTTTTATGTACACCCTATACACATAGTCTGAAGGTAATTTTATACAATATTTTAAATAATTTTGTGCATAAAACAAAGTTTGTGTGCATTTAACCATAAGAAAGCAAATGATGTGGACAATCCATCTCCAGTTGTTTGGCATTACCATCACTCCTGACTGAATTTATATGCTCCCAATAAGCAATCATTTTCTTACATTTATCCACATGTAAGTACTGAACAGTAACAATTATGACATGCCATTAAGATAGTAAAATGATGTCTTCAAGGTAACTTATGATGTCATGTTGACATTGAGAAAGTTTGGATTTTGGAGCATTTCGGGTTTTGCATTTTCAGATTACCATCTGTGCATCCACCTTGGAAAACGGTTTGGCAATGTCTTATGAAGTTGAAGATACACATATCCTGTGATCAGCAATTCTGCTCTTAGTTGTACACCCTGAAGAAATGATAACTTATGTGCAGCAAAGTATACAAACAAGAATATTCATGACAATATTGTTTGTAACTATCCAAACACGGAAATAACTCAGGTGACCAACTAAAGCAGCAGGTTCATATAAATTGTGACATATCTATACAATTGAGTTTTTACTTAATATATTTGTTATATGTTATACTCACATAATAATGAAAATTATATACATCTTATAAACAATGTTGGGGAAAAAAGCAAGACAAATGAAAACATATTGTAAGGTTCTAATTTCATTCATATAAACTTAGAAGAATAAAAAGCTGAATTATATTAGTTTTTGCACTTCTAAACACAATTTAGAAAAGAATATCTTAATATTTGTATCTGGAAGAGTATACAAGATTTTTCATAAAATTGTTTATTAATCCCCCAAAACTGGAAATAAGCAAAACATCCATTACCAGTACAATGGACAATCAATATATAGAGTGTTTTTGTAAGAAGATAAAATACATATTAAAATATCAATTGAATTACAGCATATAATACGTTGTAAATCAATATACAACATAATAAAATAGAATATAAATATATGAATGAACTGCATGGACCCACATTAACATGGATGCATCTCAGATGTCAGCTTTTCTGGTCTTTTCTAGTTTATTGTGGCAAATTTACTTTTACCTGCCTTGTGTGCTCGGAGAACACTTATGTAAGACTAGAATAATACTTATTTAACTTGAGTGCCTTACTCTCTGAACTGAAAAATTTTTAGAGGAGTTTCTTACTTCTGCATCCTGACCAGGCCCACTTTGCACAGAACAGTAGCTGATGGGCATGATCACCTTTGCTGGGTCCTCGTGAAACTCTTTGGTACCCAGTGGCCCTTTGATATTTGTCAGACATAGTTGATCAGAACACTTCTTCTGACATCCTCCTTCTCTCCCCTACAAAGTTTCCTCGGTCCTCTTATCTCTCTCTCTTGTTCAAGTAGTGCCCTGCTCTACTCCCCTATGCTTTAAATGCTGAGGTTATGTGTACTGTGCTTACTTTTTATTTCGCATCTTAATTTAATCCCTAAAACCTATAACTTGGTTTCATTACCTTTCATTTTCACTTCTGTGACTCTGATTCTGTCCTTAATTATGTTCGAAATGAATTAGTATTATTTTCATATTGTTTTTTATCTTCTGCTATGAGATAGCCTTTGTTGTATTCTATAGATAGAAAATACCCAGTATGTATGCACATACCAGATAGAATAATAGATCAGGGCATTTTTTTCCTATGAGCCAAAGTAGCCTCAGAACCCTCTCAACATGTTATTGTAAGAAGCTACTACAAATGGAATTCACATGCAGCTAAGATCTAATTGCCATTCCAGCTTTATTTCATTCTGTGATGTAATGACAGATTAATGTTAAATCACCTCTACTTTAAAAAATCCCTCCTGTTCTTAATAAATTATAATGGTTTCCTTCTGAGGATCAAGTACCTACTCCCTAGTGTGGCACCTGAAAGCTTCCTTATCCTTCCAAATTGCTTTCCTTCTCACCACACATTGTACAAGTTCTCCATCCCAGCCAGACAAATCAATTTATGGCTCCAACATCTAACTTAATCATCTCTGGGTCTAAGCCTTTATTTGGATTCTCATAACTAGAACCATCTCCCTTTTCTTCCATTCCAAATGTTATACGGTTTCTGAGGTTTAATAGGGAAGTAAAATATATTGAAGGGACACACTTCCTTTCAATCTTGTTAGGGAGAAAAAAGTCAACTAGATCCATATAGAAGAATACTCAGTCAGGTGCAGACTGGAATTCAGTATCTTCACCTATAAAGTGGAATTCAATAGTAATAGTGAAACACAGAAATTACCACGTGCTTTAATCCATCACATATTACCTATATGGTTATAGAGTCATTTTCCTCCTAACTAGATTTTAAGGTAAATAATGCATTTTTAATTTCTATTGTATTATCCTTCATTGTCCAATGAACAAAATATTTGTATAGCAATTCACAGGGCATTATTCTCAATAACTAAAATAGGTAATAGGCAAATGCTCTACTCTTCATTTTAAAATAATTAAAATAATTACCAGAACACTCTTCATTTTACCGATGACGTTGAGGCCCATAGGGGAGATGTAACTTGCTCTGGATCATGCAGCTAGTTAGGGGTAGAGGCAGGACTTAAGTCCCCGTTGAAAGTAGGCTATATACATGAAAGGGTACTTAAAATTGAGATTCAAGAAGATTGGTCTAAATGCAGCCTGCATGGAGGGAAGCAAGAATGATAGGGCGATAATAATCTAGAGAAGAGGAGTGAAGTTTCTATCTTCCCCTTCTTTGGTCACCAGGTTGTGAAAATGGAGACGAAGGACTCAAAAGGGATTTCAGCAGTGTAATGAACAGCAGCTGGAACTGTTTGGGAGTTGAAGGAAGGGAGAAAACGATACAAATGATGATTCTGAAACTTTGAAATTCTCAAACTGGGAATAATAGTGAAGCCAGGAGAACAGCTAAAAGGAAAAGTGAGTTTAGGTGGGACAATGGTAAACTTAAGCTAAGTGAGGTCATCCAGGAGACATCAAGTGGGTTTTGGGGACTACAGAATAGATCTAGAAGTGATTAAAGGAAGAAAAGATGTAAACTGAGTAAGGGAATGGGCAAGAAGGAAGATAATTAAAAATAGCCCTCCCCAGCCGGGCGCGGTGGCTCAAGCCTGTAATCCCAGCACTTTGGGAGGCCGAGACGGGCGGATCACGAGGTCAGGAGATCGAGACCATCCTGGTTAACACGGTGAAACCCCGTCTCTACTAAAAAATACAAAAAAATCCTAGCCGGGCGAGGTGGCGGGCGCCTGTAGTCCCAGCTACTCGAGAGGCTGAGGCAGGAGAATGGCGTAAACCCGGCAGGCGGAGCTTGCAGTGAGCTGAGATCCGGCCATTGCACTCCAGCCTGGGTGACAGAGCGAGACTCCGCCTCAAAAAAAAAAAAAAAAAAAAAAAATTGCCCTCCCCGCTAAAAATCGTTTCAGAAGGAAAAGATTTGTAGTTGAGCACATGATAGAATATTCAAAATATATGAAGCAGGGTTACATCAAGTATGAAATGGAAATCATGCTATTTCTCTTAGTAAAAATAAAAATTTCTCAATTTACAGAGAAATCTTCCATTACCACTTTTAGCAGTTTGAGTCTCCAAACACTTCAGTCAGTTTATGTCAATACCAAGATGCACTCTGTTGAGGTCTTTCTTAGCATTATGACTTGCTGGGTCTACCTCCACCGCCTAGTCATCTATTTAACTTCCAATCATTATCAAGTCTCAGCTCACAGATCACATTCTTCCATTCATTCCTGCAATAATTCATGTTCTTGTTCACTCAGTTAATCTGTATTGTATGTATTGAACATCTAATAAATCCTGGGCACAACAATGAGTGCTGGATATTCAAGGATGAAGAAAGTAGACACGAACTCTGCCATCATAGACCTTGAAATCTAAACAAGTTCCCATCCTTATTACTCATTTCTCAAATAAGCAGTGCAGGTATGTTAGTTTCCTATTGCTGCTGTAATAAATTGCCATGAATGCAGTGGCTTAAAACAGCACAAATTTCTTATTTTACAGTTCTAGATGACAGAAGTCACTGAAATGAGTCTGGAGATAAAATCAAGTTTGGGCAGGGCTGCATTCCTAGAGGGTCTAGAGGAGAATTCATTTCCTTGCCCTTTCCAACTTTCAGAGGCCATCTGTATTCCTTGGGTCATGGCCCTGTCCTCCTTTTGCAAGCCGCCAGTGTGACATCATCAAATCTCTCCTCTCTCATCTTCAAATATCAGAAGAGATGTGGTCTCTTCTGTCACTACATCTTCTCTGACCTCGAACCTCCTGTCTCCTTGTATGACACTGGGCCTACCTGAGAAATCTAGGATAACCTGCCCATCTCAACATCCTTAAATTAATCAAATCTACAAAGTCCCTTTTGCCATGTAAGGCAACATATTCACAGTTTCTGGAGAGTCAAATGTGTGCATTTTTAAGAGGCATTATTCTGTCCACCACACAAGGTCTCCTTCACCTCCATAGCATTTTCTGCACATCTCTAGCCCTCTTCACACTTTAAATTACTAGTTCAACTGACTAGTTTCCCAACCTGATTGTGAATCTGTTGAGGGCAGTGATCACTGTCTTCCTTGTTCATCATTGTACTTACATTTTCTAGGACAGTGCTTAGAGTAGATACTCAATACATCTATATTAGCTGACTGCTGGGAGAAAGGAAGGAAGGAAAGAAATGTTCAATAATATGTGCACATGTTTTCCAAAGGGAATGTTGTGGTTTGTCTTAAATATTTCTTAACTTCTTATTTTCTTGAGAAATTTGAGATGTAAATCTGCTTTTCAATAGTTAATTGATATCAACAGAAAATACTTTCTTTTAAAAAATTATGAGTTACTCATGGGCTGTCAAGAATCTTTTGAAGTATATAAAAAGCACTTTTAAATTATGCAACTATGAATATTTTTTAATTAAAGAAGTTAATGAATATTCCACAGGAGAGAGCTGACTTCCACAGTCTGGAGTTAATTGCCCACCCACACCTGATGGTTAATTTCTTTCTGAAATGTTGTTTTTGTGTAGATAAAGCCCATCATTTACCCCATTCCACATGAGAATAGATTAGTTGTCTCCTTTGCACATGCTCCAAGCTTACCTCATTTTGCTTAAGGCAGGATATTAGCTGTGCATTCACTTTACTCTTTTCTAGGATTATGTGATTTTTATTGCTCTGGTTGATTTACTTAGAAGTTTAGAACACAAGGTTATAGCCATACAATTAGTGCAACAGCAGAACTGAAAGGATACTGTGTAAAAGAAAACTTCACTTACTTTTGGAAAAATGTTAGAAATGTCCATTGTATTTAAATTTTCATTCGAGTGAATTGGTAACTTTACCATTAAGACTGTTTTTTCATTTAGAAGAAAATCATGAATTGCGTCTCTTAAAATAGCTTACTTAAATTATTAACCACAAATACAAGGCATGAGCCTGTTGCTTTGCTTTATTTTTATTTTTGGATGGCCTGAAAATATACACATATTTCAATTAAAGGAATAGCACAGAAGGAGGTTGGATTAAAAAAAAAAAAGATGAAGCAAACAATGGCATGAACACACTCTCAGACAATGGAAGGGACATTTTTAAATCACTATTGATAAAGCCCCAAACACTTTCAGAGTTAATAATCTATCATCATGTACATTATGAGATAATTACAAGAAAATAAATAAAATTGCAAGTACAATTTAGAAGTGAAATATAGTAGGATAGAAAAGGAAAAAAAACTTGTTTAAGAATTTTCAATACCATTTTATCACGATTTTCTCATCAATTAAATGCAGTTATCAATCTCTCTAAGTAACATATACACAGATTGTTTTTCACTGTAATATTTTTTAAGTTCAGAATGACAAATAAGTTTTTGATCAGCTAGTAGTGGCTTCCTGAAGCACTGATTGATAGAAATTGTAAGGTCTTGTTTGACCTCAGTGGAAAAAAATACCAAATTCATTAGCTATGTTTGCCGTGGCTGTGGATAGGGAGGATTGAATTCATGTCAGACAGTTATACATAATAACTGCTAATATTCTTTCAGATTACAGTTTCTTTCTAGCAAGCCTGTCTTTTTTTGCGGGGCGGTGGGGGAGGTGGACAGAGTCTCACTCTGTCTCCCAGACTGGAGTGCAGTGGCGCTATCTCGGCTCACTGCAAGCTCCGCCCCCCGGGTTCACGCCATGCTCCTGCCTCAGCCTCCGGAGTAACTGGGACTGCAGGCACACACCACCACACCCGGCTAATTTTTTGTATTTTCAGTAGAGACGGGGTTTCACCATGTTAGCCAGGATGGTCTTGATCTTCTGACTTTGTGATCCACCTGCCTCGGCCTCCCAAAGTGCTGGAATTACAGACGTGAGCCACTGCGCCCAGCTGCAAGCCTGTCTTATAGACATTAGTATTATGTTTGGTAGTAAATAGATAATAAGGCTTAAATATCTTAGAAAAATTCTTAATCTATTAATTCTTATTATTTAAGTTAAATATGAATGCTAATTTTTTCTATGGAAATTTTTGAACAAATAACTTTAGATTGCAGATTATTTTGAAATATGTATTATTTTATAAAACAGGAATCATTTGGTAAGAACAAGACTGTATAAATGGATTAAAAAAGGACAAAATTTGATGTCAATTTGTGTCATTGTTATTTTATTGTCAAATATGTCAGTGGTTTAAGTCTTTCATTTAATCAAAGCCATTGGATTTTTAAAACTTACTGATGATTTTCTTTATATTTAATAAGAATACCCACCTTTAAGCAATGATATGCTGGTGAATAGCAAATGATTCTTGGAGTGGGGATATAAGGTCAGATGGTGGAGAAGTTCTGATATGTAGCATTTGCCAATTTCCATGGTGTAAATATTTCTACTATCACTGATTTTAAGCTACCAACATGCTGTGATTAAGCATGGAAGATATATACACGACTGACTTTCACGAACTGGCATCATCTGGCCCAACTCATTACTGACTTTAAAGAAACCATATAAATTTTATTTTCTAAAAAAAAGTTTGAAAAAGTCAACATAAGAAATCTTCACATATTAAGCTCCAATATACATTGTAAACATGATTAGTCTTACTAATTTTTAAATCTTACTTTGTAAGAAAACATCTAACTTCATTATATATATTTTACCTATGTATATTATATAATTTTTAAAGGTTTTCTCATAAAGTTTACCTAATATTTAATTGTTAGAGATTTTTATACTGTGAAAATTTAATAGAACATTTCCATATATATATTTATGACCAGTCAACATTCCACTGTTGACTAGAGCAAGTATTCTCTGCTTAGAGTATTTTTCTTTTTCCTGCAATCTTAATACTCTGCTATCTCTGGTAATAAGCCAGGGCGTATTATACCTGAAAATATAAATAAAAGCCTCTGCATTAGTAGAGGTAAATCTTGTGTTTAATCAGGCAAATAATGAATGATAATGATTACAGCTGAGTGGTCAATAGATGAGCTATGTTGTGGCTATTTTCAATTTTGCCTGAGGTTCTAGTTTACCATTTTAGGCCTATGGAAACATAGCCTGAATGTTCAGTAACCACTTAGCCCCCCTTGCCCTGGGAGAAACAGCAGAACAGAAGGCACTAATAGAGTGCCTGGCATATAGTTGGTCCTCATTAAATGGTTGAATGGGAGCAGAAGGAGTTTTAGATTTAAGCTGTCATTAGTGTTGGATTAAGGCTGTCCACATGGTCAGAATGCTTACACGTCTACATTATTTCTCCTTTTTGGAATCTGATATATCCTGCAAGGCTGCTTTTTGCATGAAGCCTTCCCTGATTACTCCAAAGAGACTACTCTGTTTTGTAAATTCACATTTTTATTCATTTTATCATTTTAATCATGTCATTTATATACCAATGCTATCCTTGACACTCAAAAGTATTATAAACTCCTAAAGAAAGGAATAAGACCTCACTCATGTTTGTTATCACTCACTCCTTAAAAAAATTACTCCTTAGAAATATTGATTATTTAGTGTTATTATCTTCTCTTTCTTAAACATAGTACAAACACAACATAGTTATTATTCAATTAATAGCATATTATTTGATTAATAAATATAAATATAGATCTAAAGATGAAACTGAAAACCAAGTCTTATACCTATCACTTTTCAAATACATAGAAATTATTTTGTAGCAGTTCTCTTTTTCCTGACAGTTACTGTCATATATAAATTTTCAGTGTCATTTTTTATTTTCTGTTTTACTGCTTTTTTAAATCTGTAAGCAGGATTTTTTTTAATTGCACTATTTCCCTCATATTTTCTCCCAAATTGAGAAACAACCACAGTCCCACTTTTATATAGTCACTATACAGGAAAACCTTGAACATTTTAAATGGCAATGCTATTGAAATTAAGAATTAATTTTTTCAGAGAATGTCATAATAGTTAATGAATTTGAATTTAAGTGATAGACTTTGCCTACAGTGGTGGGGGAATCAGCATGTGTGATCTGCTCTGAGAGCCACATCACTCCTCAGAGGGACCCCAAATGTGGCCTGTCACTGTGAAGAAATAGGTCATATCATGTAAGGAAATCGTGGCCCTAAGAATGTCTATCAAAAAGAGGTCATGAACTCCTAAGTAAAATCTTATTGTTTTCATCAGGTAAATTCAGAGGCCGATTTACTATGAACCGAATGAAGCTTAATTTTCAGGGCCCGTCATACAGATCCCTTCCAAGGCTGTGGGACAAGTCCTAGCAATGGAGTTTTTTTTTTTTTTTTTTTTAAGTGTGATTCCAAAATTGTATACACTTCAGGCACCACAAAACAGAGCTCTACTTTGGGCATGCCTATTAAGGAAACATTGTGATATTGTGGGAAAGGTACTATTCAGAATGTCTAGAGATTTTGCTTCTGTCTGTGTTTAGCACTAACTTGCCAGATATCCTTTAAAAAGCATTTAAACTTTTAAACTGAACTTCAGTTTGTCCATATATGAAATGATACTGGTAATTAACCTATTTTGTCTTCTTCTTTGAGTCATGTCATAATCACCTGAAATTGCATTCCAGTAATACAAAATCAGAAAGTTCAGAAATAATTAATAATTTACTGAAAAATGTAAAAATTAAAAGTGTTTAGAATTAGTGTTGTTAAATATGAGGCCACTGTTACCCTCCCACCAGTCAACAAAGCCAGCAGCAGAAATCTCTTAAAATTCTGCCTAACTCAAGTCTCTGTTTCTCCTACAGAAGAAGTTTCACAGTCCTGCCCTAATGAGAAGTGTTCTTTAATCCTGGATTGCAGTGGATTTACCTTTTTTGACTATTCTGGAGTCTCCATGCTTGTTGAGGTATTTATGGAGCTTGTGTTTAGAACTGTTTCTTCCCTTTTGTTCAGTAACAGGGGTTTTCACCACCTTCTCTCTGTAGCCTTGAGCCTGCTTGTTGCAATACACATCTCACCCCATTATTTGCAAAGGACGTAGAACTTCATGCCTCCCATCACTGTAGATTTGTTTTCAGGAGATCCTATTCAGCTTCTAGTTGTATGTATGTGTGAGGGTCAGGGCTAAGAATATTTGCATGGGGTAGTCAGAGAGAACAGTACATAGACTTGAGATACAGTGGGCATAGGATCTCCTAGGCAGTCAATTTACAAGGATTCTAGAAAGGAGAAAAGCCCATTCCAGAGCACAGGCTGCATAAGCAAGTGCCTTGATGATGGCAGGAGGTTTTCTCTCACATTACGGTTGGGTACAGTTTGGCCTAATACCATTCCTGGTCTCACAAGCAGTGCCCAATGCAATGGCTTTTCTCTGTTCTCTTAGGCAATAGTGCCTCTTTCTCTACCCTATGATCTCCATGTGGTCTCCATGATCCAGGTATGCAAAAAATAAAACTCCACTCATGGATTTAAAACTGACATAGCTTCCAAACCCCATTTCCACAGCTAGAAGAACACCTAATTTTTTCAATTCACAGAAAACTCAGACACTTCTAAGGTTTTTTTTTACCTCCTTCTTTTTTTAGTAAATACTAAGTCAACAGGGAATTCACCTTCTTTCTTATTTCTTTTTGTTCTTTCCCTTAATACCCTGAATTGGTGGTGGTGGGACGTCTTGAGGGTGGGGCAGCATCTGTTCCTCAGTTTCTTCAGTCCTCTGCCAGCTTCTGAGCCTGTGAATTGGCTCATCTCATCTTCAGGTGTTTACTTCCCAGAGGTTTTCTTACTCAGACCACCTAGAGCCTCCCTGTGTGGCTTGACATTGAGCCAAATACTTAATTTAAACCTTATGGAAATTTCTGGAGTTCTTTCGTCACCCATTGATCTCTCCCTGAACTCTGGTTCTCTCTGTGCAGCTCAGGGAAGCTGCCACATTTTTATTAGGTCCCCCTCATCATGCCAGGGCCCAGAAACTGCTTTGCGGCAGAAAGCTACCATGATCAGAGGGCTCACCCCATTTTTTCCCCCTTTCTCAGGAACCTCAGCTGCCCTGTGCTGCCCTGCCTGGTGCCGATTGTCTAAACATGGTTGTTGTATATTTTTGTCCAGTTGTGTACTTCTTTGTGGAGGAGGGGATAGTCTTGTATTAGTTACATATCATGGTCAGAAAGTGGAAACCAGACATTGACTTTTAAAGGGTTCAGATCAGTATCCTTGAAAAGGTCTCATGTTGTGGACTTGCATTGTTTTCTTGTGGTGTAGTATACCTTGTGTCTCTATTCATTTATATCTTAAATTTACTTTGAAATGTCCAGCCTTTCAAACTCACGGTAGTACAAAGGTCAACATTAGTATTGCTTTCCTACGAAGATATGGGTGGGAGTGTGTGGAGGGGAATTGCTTAGTATGTGGAAGTCACAGCATAGTCCCAGCTGCATCACACTAGCTGAGGTGTGGGGGAAATCATCTCACTTGTCTGGATCTCAGTTTATTCATTTTGTAAAAATAAGGCGGCGATTTTGTTTCAGAATTGGCAGATATTCCGAAAATAAACAAATTGTTTAAAACAATTGAAGTTTAAGTATCAGAGGCCTGAAATCTAGTGGCTATTTTTAGCAAGTCGCCCTTTCTCCCCACATAATATGTTTTCATTTTCTTGTGGTTCACTATAAAACCTTTGCACAGTTGGACTTAGGATTCAACCTGAATACTTCATGTTTTCTTCTAGCTGAAACTAAATTGTAAACACATGGTCCCTCTTCACAGGAGGGCCTCTTGTATTCAGCATTTTTATTTACTCTGTGTTCCTAAAGTCTACAAGAGTCTCTTAAAGTTGCGTGTTTAAGGCTCTTCTGGGGTGCTCATTGAAAATGCAGTCTTCTGCGTTCTGATTCTGATCTAGGAGCTTCATTTTAAACACCCATAGGTGATTCTGATGCAGGAGGCTCAAGGATCCTATTTTGAGAAACACTAGACTAGGATTGTTTTTTTTTAAACTGGGAAAGGCCAGTATATGTGTGTGTGTGTGTGTGTGTGTGTGTGTGTGTGTGTGTGTGTGTTTTGTTCAATTGCATTTTAAATTGGTTTCTGAAATTATTAGCTTCCTTCTCTAGATATTACAAACAGGACTTAGGGTTAATAAAGAAAGCAGGAGAAATGATTGCCTACTCTCACTGAGTTTAGGATCCACGGCTGACAATTCAGAGAAATTCAAACAATCTTGGCACTGGGCATGTTGCAAAAAGACTTATTTTTCATCATTCATCTTAGTGGTTTTAAAGATCTGTACACGGGAATGACAGGATCAATCAACTGATGCAATTTATTTTTAGATTGGCATAAAATGACATTCCCTTAGCCAGGTGTGTTCTATCTATATATACAAAACCAGCAGTTTTGTATCAGTTTGCCCTTTTAAATTTCCTTGTTATTCCTATTTTCTTTATTTCATTATGGTTACAGTAACAGCATGATCTATGTTAAGAATATATCATCCATATACTAGTTCTGTGATCTGGACTTAAGTGTTTACTTGCTTTTCTGTAAACTGGAAGTAGAAATACCCCCTTCAGCAAGTTGTTGTATTGCATATAAAAATGATGTATTGCATATAAAGCACTTAAGAAAGTGTCTAGCAGTTAGGAAGAACTCAATAATGCTAGTTTCTATTATTTTTTCTCATTTTAAAAATGTCATTTCTTCAAGTGTAATTAATATCATTGCAACTAATATTATTTCTTAGTTCCAGCCACCCTGGAAGAAGGTTCAGAGTGAAGAGCCATAGCAACTCTTCAGTCCTTCATGGCTTCTTGCTTTCTAATAACACTTCTTGCATTGTTTTCTTAGTTGCTTTAGCATTAGAAACATTCTCTTGGGAGTTGTAGGTTGAAGGAAGTGGGGTGACTTCTCTTTATTCTTTTACTTGGGACTTTGAGGAGGTCAGTGAACTGGAGATTATATTTATCAGCACCTACAAACCGCCCATAGCAATGTGTTTGTGTTTCACCGAGCTTAAGAAAAAGTCAAACACTGGGAGGTCACCTTGAATTAAATATTTTAACTTACAAAAATGGGAGCCATTTATTCAATGGCAAAGATGCAGTCCATGTTTTTTGCTCTTTTCTCATTTACACTCAGTAATGTATCTTCTATTATTTCACAATTCTCACATAGAAAGAACTTCTTACTACTGGAAGAATATGAATGAAATTTTGAATGTACAATGCACACTATTAGAATATATTGTAAATGAACCTTTCTATATTTTATGTGTAAGATACATCACTATTATATAATGAAATCCATCCCCTGGTAACTAAAACGCCTAAATTTACTTTTACGGAAGTTCATAGACTGACTTTGATTTGGGTGAATTTAAGATCAGAGCCTTTAATAAGTTGTTTCTGCTTGAGATTTTCCAGGACTTAAAAGATGCCAAACAAATGAGTCAGGATCTCTCATCTTGCAATCCTTTTAAAATGGAAGTTGAGTAATCAAACTTGGCTTGGATTATAGTGAGGTTCTCAATTTACCATTCATGCACAGGGTTTGTAGAGCACGTGAATATGTCCAAATTATTGTAAAATATTAAAGCAAGCAGTAGGTCAGCAGCTTTCTTCATTTTCACAAATGGGTCCTTGTTTTCTATTAAAAGAGGTTGAGAACAATTTTATATGATTCTTACAGGGCAGGAAAGTAACTGTTTTTACTTTTATTAAATGATGTGGAAAAGGTAAGCAGTCAAATTTAGTTGCAATAAAGGTAGATGCCCTGCTGTATTAATCTTAGTCTTTTAGATGCTTGCCAGATTATGCCTGACTGTGTAACAATGCCTCCCTCTGGTGGTTTGACTTCATAAACATTCGCTTTAAAGAAAGTTTGATTTCTTCTGAAGCCCATCTTATTTCCTCCTGCTGGCTATTCTGAATTGACTGTGGGTATCCTATTTTAATTCTTCCAGGTTTACATGGACTGTAAAGGCAGGAGTGTGGATGTATTGTTAGCCCATTGTACAGGTAAGAACATGTCCCTGACTAACGTTGAATGTGATTCTTCTGCACTTCCACATGTATTCTTATATCACTTGTGCTTTCTTGTAGCTTCCTTGATAAAAGGAATGACGTATTATGGAAACCTAGACTCAGAGAAACCAATTTTTTTTGAATCAGTATCTGCTGCAATAAGTCATATCCATTCAAATAAGGTGAGTTGATTAAGTTGGCCTGAAGGAGTTATAAGAATATTCAGGATATAGAATCGAAGCTTTGCATCTTTTGTATCAGCTTATTACTCCATTGGCATCTAAAATCTATTAACAGCGCCCCCCGCCACACCCCCGCCCCAGCCCACTTCAGACCCTCAGATTTTTTATTCCAAGTAAAAGAATGTTTCCATTCTTTTTTTAGGCCAGTGATAAACTGTTGTTTGGTAACTTGGATTTTCCAACAATGTCACTGCTCTCGGGATTAGGTGGTTGCCTATCAATTGCAAACTGCTTACTCGTACAACAAATGCTTCTTCCAGGATCTACTGTCCTGGGGATTTGAATCCACCTTTCTCAAAAATAAAAACTCTAAATATGGCCTTAAAAGTATTTTCTGCTCTGATATCTTGCCTCTAAGCTTATGTTGACATCTTTGGAGATATTATTTGCAGAGTCTAGTGCTCACATGATCTGAAGTGTCAAAGTTATCTTACAAATGCTGGGCTTATGGTTTAGTTTTACAATTGTTCTTAGAGCTTTGATTTCCTGCAATTTTTCCTTGAGTTTTGAATTGTTTTGCCTTTCCTCATCCCTAGAATAACATTTGGTGCCTCACAGAGTCATCTCTATTGTATACAATCAGAACAGTATGTATTTACAAAATAATAACAACACTATTATTATATCTAACATATATTGAGTGCTCTCACTATATTACGGGAGTATTCTAAAAGCTTTACTATGTTGTTTAACTGAATTTGCCATGACCTTATGAGGTAGATACGATAATTTAATCCATTTTTAGAAACAAGGAAACTGACCAGGGAAATTACACAATCTATAAGTGGTAGAGTTGGTTGCAGAGTCAGCAGTTTGACGTTGGACCTGGAGCTTTGAACTGCTCTACGCTGATGTCTCATAAAAGGGTCATTTGGTTTTTTTTTTTTTTTTGGCTTAGCTGGACAGCTTGCTTCAGTTACTACTGTTCTTTTACTTTGGTACCAATTTAGAGTTGAGTAAGTAGCACATACTTATTTCTTCCGCTTCCATTTCAGAATTTGAGCAAACTCAGTGACCACAGTGAAGTCTGAGACCCTTTTGTCTCAGTACAGCTCTCGTCTTTACCAACTGCCTAAAGAGGCCATACGCTGGGATTTTGCACAACTTTTTTGTTGTTTAGAGCCTACAGATGACCTCTGCTACAATAAGTATGATGTAACTTGGTAACTGCATAGCAGTTGGAAAGAACTGCCAACTTTTTTCTCATTTTTGTTAGTAAGAAGATTCACTTAGTTATTTTATATAAAAATCAGTATGTGTTTAGTTTTAGTGTACTAAAGGGTAAACATGGTTTTATTTTATTTTACTATAATATTTTGTGCTGTTTTATTTTTATTGTGCTGTAAGTTGATGTTTGAAATTGAGAAATACTTTTGTCATAGGCAATTTTGAGCATTTACAAGCCATTTGTAAAATTTTAAGATAATCTATAACTAATACATAAAACAACTTAGCAAATGTGCCATTTTCACACAACTTCTCTCTGTATAGGCCTCTGAAATATCAATAAGGCTAAATATTACTTTACACAGTAAGATGTGAAATTCACAAAAAGTAAACCAAACAAAACAAATGAAAAACTGGAAATAATTCATTTCCATATCTTTCCATACATCCATTCCTGAAGTATTCAGGAATGTTTTCATAATCGAAAGAAATGGGTATCCCAATAAAACCAAGTTCTGGACGTTGGTCTGTTTTGCTCTGAATATTGGAAATGCTTAGGATCTTCAGACCCAGTACCTCTAATTTTAGCATTTCTACCCAATAAGAGGCTCTGTTTTCCACTGAAGTTTTGTTGGAGAAAGAGAATACGAAATTACACATTTTATAATTTTTAGATGAGAAAATACCACTAGCAGAATAGCTTTGTGCTATTCCAGTATAAGATGAACTGTAATAATTTTTAACTTTCCTATTTCAGAGATAATCAATATAATATGTTTATCTATATGCATATGGATGTATAGGTAGGTAGATCTTCATAGATTGTTTTTTCTTTTGTTAGAGGAAAGCTTAATGTGATTATCTGCAAACCCATCAAACCAACAGGATAATTGACAAATAAACGCCATAGGCTAGGCTGAACTGTATGTTATTGTTTTCATGCTTGTACATATATTTTCAATCACGTACAAGTACGTAGAATTTCACATTTTAATTTAGCAGATTGATTTACCTGGGAAAAAATTACCACCTTCAAAGACAGGCACAGACACATAATTATGCTTAAGCTTTTAACAGCATTTTAACCGCTCTAATATTTACCAGAGTAAGAAAAAGCTAGGTACTTTAAAGTGAGTTTGAGAAACAGGTTGAAAATAAAATTAAAATACCAGCCATTTAGGCACTGTCTCTGTCATCTATAAAAGTAAATTCTAGTGCCTGCCAAGCGATGGATTATAATGGTCTCTAGCAAATGTGTGGTAAACATTCATATGACCCTTAATTTTAACATTAAATTGTAGGTAGGGCAATGTAATAAAATGAAAGAGAATTAAGAAAGGTTTCAAATTCTTATAACATATCCAGCCATTTCAATTTTGATTGAAATGAACTACAAAGAATAGTGTTTCTCCCTATGGTAGCCTCAATCTCAATGAGTGAGGCCAACTCACATTCCCATTAAACACTCTTCCAAGGAAAAGCAGAAGTAATAATTGGAGGTAAAGTTTCCTTAGAGAAAATAATTTTATTCTGCTTTGTCCAATTAAATTATTCCATTGGTGGATGGTAATATTCACCATCTCTGATTCATTGGTCACTGGCAGGTAAGCATGAGTCAAGGAAAGTCAAAAAAGAAAATATATTTTGCTGTGTATAAATTGATATTTTGCTATGCAACTCCTATAATTGAACGTATATAATGCAGGCACTTTCTAATTTATTAGAGATTATGGATCAGGTCTGACATTAAAATCATAGTTAATTGATGGATGGTTTTTATAGTTTGTTGACAAAATGGACACAGTATTGTCGGAGCAGTTATATTTTAATGCACTTCAGTGTTCATAGTAGAAGTTTAGTGGATAAAACTTTAAGTCCAATAACTTGGGTGTCAAATGCTAATGTTGTATTCAATGTAAAGGAAGACCAAACCATGTACCTTATTTTTAAGACTTCCACACAACAAAGCTACAATGACTGTTAACCTGGAGGAAGTCTCTGGTATTGAGTTCTGAGAGCTTAAGAGGTAAACATGAGTTTAGACACACAGCATTCTAAAACGCAAATGTTTATTTCGAAGCAGGTATTGACAACACAAAACTGTATAGTGGTCTTGAAGCTGGATTGTTTCTATAGTCACACTGAATTATTTTTATGAGATTACCTTATTTTTATATATGACAAACTACTTGATAACAGTTATTATGGTAAAATAAAATTGGAAAAAATTAAAACTGACCTATAAGAGTGTTAAGGACCTAATAGAGTGACATATATAAATTAAGCATAAAATATATAGCCAGGAAAAGACTGTTAACATTACATTTATGCAAATTAAATGCCCATAAATTTCACCATTTGTCTTTCATTTTAAAGGTTATTTGCCCCCGATTATATGATTCAAGTGTTATAAGATTTAGCTTGAACTACTTTACAGTAATTTATTTGACAGATCTCTATTCTATAAATGTGTAATGTAATGAAGAAAGAGATCTTTCTTTTTTAATGAAAACATTAATGTGTTAATACCCTGTATGGGAAATGCTTGACATTTAGTGGTTGCCAAAATATATTAGTATATTGTTGAACATACATTATGCCTTAGAAATGCACATTCTGAATTCTGTGGGATGATAATCTAATTCAATATAGAATATGCTATTTGGCAATGAGTTTGTGGCCAGCTTTCAAATAGGGAGTTAAATGGTACTTTCACAATCCAAAGATTTTTAGTTAAAAATCATGTAGTCTAATATGCTGCAGTTATTTTTTATATTTTTCAATGCATTTAATTATCTTTTTAAAAATTCTTTGTACTAACTCAGCATGTAACAACCAATTTACATGGAAATAAATCAAAATATGATAACTATTATGCTTAAATGGATTTGTGTCTATTATTTCATAGTATTTACTCTCCTGCAAAGCAAATAACACATACTGTTTCTTGGAATGACCACAGAGTATTATGTGTTGAATATTCTTGGAGGTATCCATTATTCTTGGTAATTTGTTCTTACAAAATTTCAACCTAGGACTGTAAGATACTGTGCCTTAATTTATGGACTGCTGATAAGAATACTTTGTGCTACAAAACTACATTTAGACATACTCTTTCACTAGGTTTACATCCTTTGCATTCCAATTTTAATTAATATATACATTTTATATTTTTGTTTGATTTGGCTCTTCATTATATACTGTTGTTTGTCTTTCCTGACTTCCTAGGCTGAATTCAGTATTCTTCAGTCTATTAAAGGCTACTTTTCCAAAGACTAGAAGCAAAGGAAGTCTTCTAGGTGTTAGAGATATGGCAGATAATAAAACAGAAAAAGAATAAACGCCCTCACAAACTTTGTTGTATCAAGGGAAAGCAAAATAGAATACATTTAAAATGCATTTATTGCAAGTTAGATGATGATATGTGCCCAAATGAAAATACATTAAGGAAAGATGATAGGAAGTATGGCAGAGGATAAAATGTTGCCTTCCTACATAGGGTGGCAGTAAGGTGATTAATGGTAGTGTCTTAGTTCTGGCTGCTATAACATATTACTAGACTAGAGAGCTTATACAATCAAAAGTTACTTCTTAGTTCTGGAGTCTGAGGAGTCCAAGTTGAAGGTGCTAGTCAATTTGGTTTCTGGTGGGGGCTATCTTCTTCGGTTGTAGATGGCCACCTTCAAGCTATGTCCTCATGTGGGGGAGACAGAGTGAGAGAGAGAGCACTCTTCTTCTAAGGACACTCATCTTATTGGATCAGGGCCTATCCTCATACTGTTGTTTAACCTTAATTACCTTCTTATAGGTCCCGTGTTCAAATGCAGTCACTTTGAGGATGAGGGATTAAACGTATGAAGTTTGGGGAAACACAGTTCAGTCCACAACATTCTAGCCTTCACCAAATTCATGTCCTTATCATATGCAAAATACTTTCATTACATCCTAAGAGCCCCAAAGGTCCTGACTCATTCCAGTATCCACCCTCAAGTCTGAAGTTCAAAGTTTCATAAAATATCACCTAAATCATACATAGATGAGAACAGAAACAAGATAAACTGTTATGCAAAATTCCTCTCCAATTGTGAACCTATGAAGCCAGACAAGCTATATGCTTCCAAAATACAATGGTGGCATTGTCATAGAAATGATATCCCCATTCCAAACAGGAGAAATAAGAAAGAAGGAAGTAGTGATAGGTCCCAAGCAAGTCCAAAACCTACCAAGGAAAATTCCATCAGATCCAGACACAAAAATAATCCCTTTTGCTTTGATCCCCCACCTCTTTGACCCTCTGGGGTAGCAGTCCTGCCTCCAGATTTCCACAGGGTGGTTCCACCCGATTGCTTTGCAGGGTCTTCCCACCCCTAGAACTTCAATTTGAGGCTGTCTGCCCCATTAAAATTAAGGCAATGTCCCCACCCTTTGAAACCAAGGAGGCAGCATGGATGATCTCTGGGTTGCTTGTGGTGTCATTCTTTCTTTTCTTGAAGAATATCACGTTACAGCTGATTAGCTCTATGGTGTTGTGCTGTAGAACCTAAAAAATCTGATAGCTCTCCTTCATTTTGTCCCATCTCTGTCTCCTTCAGTTCAAACTGGCAGTGGTTTGCTGACACAATTTTATTTCTATTTCTGGCTCCTGCTGAGGTGGCTAATCAGATTCATGGTTCATAACCACATTCATCTACTTATCAAATGGTTGTTTTGCCACACCCTTTGTGCTCTCTTCAGAACAAGATTTCTCATTTTATGCAACATGAACAGACTGATAGTTTACCAAATATTCAAGTTCTTGTTACTTTCTTCTTAACAACTCCTTGTTCAATTCCCCTTTCCCCTCGTACTTTACTAAAAGCAGTCAGGAACAACCAAGCCACTACTTCAACACTTTGCCTAGAAATAATATCCTCAGCTAAACATCCAGTTTTATCACTTGTGTTTCTACTGTCCAAAAAAACAGTAGAACATAGTTCAGCCAAGTTCTTGACCACTTTACAACAAGGGTCGCCTTTCCTCCAGTTTCCAATAACATGTTCCTCATTTCTATCTGAGACCTCAGCAGAATGGCCTGTTATGACCATATTTCTACTAACACTCCATTTAGGATTACTTATTTATTCCCCAAGAAAATGGAGACTTTCTCTTTCCTTTTCTGTTTGAGCCCTCACCACAATCGCCTTTAAGTTCATGACAGTCCTTTCACAATAATCCAGGCTTTTTCTAGCATGCACCTAAAATGCTTCTTCCACATTTTTAGTTATTTGTTGCAGTAGTACCTCACTTCTCAGTACCAAAATCTGTATTAGTCCATTTGGGCTGTTAGTGCTGGCCAATTTGGTTTCTAATGAGGGCTTTCTTCCTGGCTAGTAGAAGGATGCCTACTCTCTGTGTTCTCAGGAAGAAGAGACAAAGAAAGAGCAAGCTCTCTGCTGTCTCTTCTTATATGAACACTAATTCTATGAGATCGGAGCCTGACACTTATGACCTCATTTATCTTTAATTACCTCCTTATAAATCCTATCTCAAATATAGTCATATTGGAGATTAGGGCTTCAATATATGAATTGTGCAGGGACACAATTCAGTCAATAGCAAGCAGTTATGCATTTCCTAGACTTTTAACAATTTTCTCTTTTTTTTCAAACTGAAAACCAGCCTTACTAGAATTGTATTTTCATTTACTGTATGTCATGCTTTTGTATTAAAAACATAACCATTGATCATGGTCTGGTTAAAACATTCTGCCACTAGAGACAGTAGGTTACATAGACATAACTAGCCATATCTGGCTACTCAGATGAGACTGTGGCCATGAAACAGAGTGATGTGTTCAGGAATGGGTTTGCAACATGCCAGTGGGGATTCAGAAACTGCGGCATATGGTGTTCTGGTGATGGTTTCTAATGATTAGCTAGCTCGTTAAAGAAGATAGAATCGAACTAGCTAGGCTAGTTTTCTCTAAGTTATCATACTGTTTTAACAAAAATAACAGCATAGACTTGCTTAATTTCACCAGTTGTCTCAGAGATAGGCACAGAACACAGTCTTATTGATAACTTTCCACTTGAGTTTTTGCTTTCTTTTGTTTTGTTTTGCTTTTTTTTAAAAGAAGAATGCTCAGTTACTCCAAATTGATTGAGTTCTCCGGAACAATTTCTTTTAAAGTACTTACTCTTCAAAAATCCTTACTCTTTTTTTAATCGATTCAGCAACGGGATTTTTTATTTATTTATTTATTTTTTATTTTTTTATTTTTGACGGGGTTTCTCTCTGTCACCCAAGATGGAGTGCATACAGTGGTGTGATCTCAGCTCACTACAACCTCAGCCTCCTGAGTTCAAGCAATTCTCCCACCTCAGCCTCCTGTGTAGCTGGGACTACAGGCGTGCGCCCCAACATTTGGATAATTTTTGTATTTTTTAGTAGAGATGAGGTTTCCCCATGTTGGCCAGGCTGGTCTTGAACTCTTGACTTCAGGTGATAAGCCCGCCTTGACCTTTCAGAGTCCTGGGATTACAGACGTGAACTACTGCACCTGGCTGGAAATTCATTTTGATCAGACTTATCTCCTTTCTCTTCTATATAATAAAGACTATTACCTATAGTAAGTGTAGGAAGTTTTTCAGTATTTTTTTTAATTAGGAGCCTCTTATTTTAAAGAGTCATTTAGAAATTGGCTCATTAATAAGTCCTATAAGTATCCATAAATTACAAGAACAGTTGTTACATTAAAAAATAAAATTCTTTGATAATGAAATAAATAAAAATAAAACTAGAAATCTATCTTTATTTCCTTTACTGTTAGAGCTGCTTTTTAAAATCTTCTTGGTTTTGAAGCAATTTATGGACTCATAAGGCTAGAAAACTGAGGAAACACAGAACATCTTTTGGACTGGCATGTGTCTTCCAGATCAACTTTCCTATTTAACGCCTCTCTTTCTATACTTCTTACACCTTGATTTATATCTTACAGGCTTCTCAAGCTTCCATGCTCCCTATTTTCTTAAATTTGTAGTTAGGGACCTATTGTTTAAATAAGGGTGCCTTTATTTATGCTAACAAAGCCTGAGAGAGAGAAGGAAAGGGAGAGAAGTGAACGCAATTTCTGTGCACTGAACAGATTTTCTGGGGAAAAATAAAGACTGAAGATAAGGCTAGGTTTACAAAAGGTATTTCAGGAGAAAGTTGGTAGGCATGATTGACCCTGTGGTGGTGTGATTTCAGGAGTATCTAAATGTCCCCGAAGCCCAAATATCTACTTCACAGTCTTCCAAGAGGCTTGAAGTTCTCATTATCAGTCATTCACTAGGGCTGGAGTAAATAGTATATGAAAGGAAAACACATGAAAGCCATTGTAACACATTGTGTTAGTCTTATGAAGAACTAGTTCACTTAAAGAACTTATAAGACATTGTCCCCAAAGACCTGAAAGAACAAAGGATACAATAAATTTTGATAAAGAAGGATGGCTAGGAATATTTTGGGGGCTAAAGAGGACAGGGCTTGGGGTGGTAGCATGATGTTGGGAGGCAAGATGGGTGGTGATGGAGAATGGGTGGGGGAGGGGAGGCAGGCTGAGTAACAGGCCTCAGGCATTTTTGGGTGACCGGTTCTTTCCGTGACCCCAAACCCCGGTGACACAGACATGGCAGAACTGGGTTTCATAAAGCCAACACAATTATTCCCACATTACAACTCTTTCTGGGGCTTGATCTATGCGTTTTGCTTTGGCTCTGGAATTAAAATTTGAGAATAACAGTGTGATTGCCCCAAATGAGATTGACATCTAATTTCTGTCTCATGGAAACCTTTTGTTTTTCCAATTGTTCCTCTTCACCTAGCCAATGAAAACATTGAAGTAGGAAGGGTCTAGCTTAAGAAAGTAGAGGTATAATCAATTAAAATCAATCAAATGATGTTGCTAGAGTCCTTCTGAATCTTGTTTGAAATGCAAACCTTATAATATCTACACCAGAATTGAGTGTTTGCTTGCTAAATGCAAACAGATTCCAATGGCCTACACAAGACCTAGTGAATCAGGATTTATTTGGGGTGGACTTGGGAATATGTATCTTAAAATGACAGTCCCTTTCGTTTTAGACCCTAAAGTTTAGGATCACAGTCACAAAGACTTTCTTTAGTCTGGTATTTAAAAGAAGCCCTGTACTATAATTCTTAGGTACTTACGTTTTCATCACTTCGTCTGTTTCAGTTTGTGCATCAGTTGTAATGTATTGTGGCTGTATGGTATCCCTATAGTGTTATGCTTAGGTAACAAAAACTGGGTACATAGTTATGTCACATTGCAAAGGACGATGTCAAATTAACCAAAGCCTTTGCTCAATATAAGCATGTCAGGGGCAGAAAGTATTTAAAACATATTATCCCTATACATATATTCTTGGGTGACCTACAATAGTTTTCCTAAGAGTGCAAGTTTGGATGTAATATCCCTTATCATGGAAAATTTAAATCTTCTCCTTGTTTCACAAATTTATACATTTCCAACACATATTGATGTAGTCATATAAGAAAATGATCCCATCCTCCAAGTTGCCTCTCATACACATCCACTAGAAATACATCGTAAAAGAAAAGGAGATATTTCCCTTCCAGCCTAAGGCTATATAGGTAATTATTTTCTTTCAACACCTTCATTGAAATTCCCTGTGTAATGCTACCAGAGTGAATTATAGTTAAACCTTTTATTCTGCACATATGGAGCTGGAATAAAGAGATGGTGCCAGCAATATTACTCAGCTACTTTCAGTTTGGAGATTGAGGCTGATGTAAACTATCATAACTAGAGAGAAAATGATATTCAATTATGAATCACTGCCAGATGTGTGAATGTATGTCTTCAAGTTTCATTTTCTGGAATATGCTTACTGTAGTTTATTTCTTATTCACTTTTATTCTCATTCCATGGATAACAGATATAGTTGCATTAAATGCTCAGAATATCCAAAAATTAATAAAATATATATTTGGACTCCATCTCACAATTCAAAACAGAAATCAGAAATTGATCTAAAGTGCATGTTAGGTAACAATGTTCTGTAGCCCGAGTTACAGAGGAGCTGTGTGGGACACTTCACTGTGTATCTCATACCACACTTGCCCAGGTCACCAGCAATGTGAAGGAAAGAGAGAGAATAAAGGAAAATAGGACACAACAATTGTTAGAAAAATTACTTGCAGTCTGAGTAAAAATGGGGGAGAATTTGATATTTCTGTTCTTTAGACTCAGGATTCCAACTCATGTGGTATATACAGACTCAATTGTTTGGTGTCCAGATGAGGTGGTTGGAAGGTGATCTCATTTCTGCAGTTTGGTGTTCCTGAAAATTCCTTCTCTCTATCCTAGAGTGAACCTTTAGCGCTGTCACTTCTTTGTGCTTAGTAATTCTACCATTTCCACTTTCCAGTATTCCAAGCTGCAACTGCATCTTTAATCTCCCTTCTAAATCCTGTTCCTAAGGGCCTTCCACAGATAACCTTGCCTCTATCTTCAGGAAACTATTATGCATTTTCTTCCTCAACTTTCTATTCATTGCCTGGTCACCTAAAGATATATACATCCAAATCCATATGTACTTGCATTTTTTAAAACAATTGATGTAACTGTTCTTTTTTTCTAACCAAGGTCAAATCTGCTACTCTGAGTTTCTCTTAACCTTGTTTGTTAATTTAATTTCACTTTTCTAAAAAAACCAAAAACTTCCACTGCATTTTCCCAGGCACAGCTGTGTCAGTTAATTGTCCTTTTCCAAGTGTCTTCAATCTCTTTTACTAAACTGGATGTAACTATTTATCCTCTCTCTTAAAACAAAAATCTTCATTTGGCCATGCTTCCTTTTCTGCCCTTTATCTCTGATTTTCTTCGGTGCCCCTGAATAATTTCAATTCCAATGTGCTGAAAGAGTAGACATTTGCTGTCTCTACTTGCTCATCTCTGGCTTCTGCAGAAAACTTTGCCTCTATCACACTTCTAAAGGGTTCTGCGCAGATAGCCATTCACTTCAAATTTCCAAAGTCAATGGCTCCTCTTTTCAGTCCTCCTCTTACTGATTTTGTTTGCTTTTATACTCTTGACCACTCTTTTTCATAAAATCATATTCCTTTGGATTCTATAAATCACTTATGTATCAAAAAAAATTGAACATCTCTTATGAGCCAGGCACCATGCTGATTGATACAGGCACAAGAATCAATAATTATTTGCCCTTAAGGATTTTAGATACTTGTGGGCAAAACAGGAAAAAAAAGAAGAACTATAATCCCACGTATTATATATGTGCTCACAGTTTAAGGTGCCATTCAAGCTACTGTCTATGATCACCTATTTTGTGGTCACTTTTTAGAGATGAGACAGGTACCTCCACCCAAAGCTTGGTTTGAGACTGATGATGCCACAAAGGTACAAAGAGGATATGGAAAGGTTCATTAACTTACATAATTTGTCCTTCTGATAAGGGCAGGGAAGTCTGCTTCAGCTGAAAAACAAGGAAAAGAGACTGACTTAAACTTCTTATGGTGGTTAAGGGATGAAGCTGGAAGGAAAGTTCCTGAAGTGTTTTGAACTTCCCTCCAGCAAAGGAGAAAGCACCCCAGCTTTCTTATCAGCTTGCTCCAATGTGGGGCAGAAAGGAAAGACAGAGGTGTGAAGTTTAAAGGTTGTCAGGAGTAGTCAAACTTCAAAAAATGGAGTCGTTTTTTATTAAAACTGATTCGGTTAATGTTAGATGCACACCTATGTTTTGCTAAAATGTCATTCTTTCTTCTAATGTTATATACTCACCATATTTTATCATAATTATTCACTTATATACTTCTAAATGTACTGGCAATCTAGTAATCATTGGTGTGTTCCTGGCCATTTAAATGTTATGTTTACTAAGTATTTATTGAAAGGATGAATGAAATGATCAATCAATAAAAATAAAAAATATTTAATGATATTAAAAACCTAGAAATCAACTAAAGAAAAGAGGTTAGCGTTTCCAAGAGACCCAAAAGGTGAGCGTGTTTGGAACATCAGGGAACAGTAAAAGACTTGAGGCAAATCTGAAGAGGCAAATATAACTTCACTCATGAAAAAGCTGCTGCCCCTACTGATCACTTTAAACCTGCCAGTTTTAAATCACAATTACACTGCAGTTACCTAACTTGACTCCTAGAGAACTAATCTCTACTTTTAGATAAAGTAAGCAGGTATTTCTAAGAAGCCATCTGAAGGGTAATGAGAAGCTTCGATTCTCCAAATCTGTTGTCAATTTGTGACAGCTCTCAAAATTTCTACTGATAAAACTCTCTTTCATAGTTAAAGCATTAATTCAATATGTCATCAGTAAGGACACTATAATATGATAAAGGAAAATAAAGCTATTAATTCATCATCACAATTTACCATACGTTATTGCTTATCAAGAACCCAGACTTGGGTAAATGGGACTTACGGAAAAGTGGACTTGGATTAATAGAACATTGGCCTTTATTACAGTCAATTAATATGCTGTGTTAATTATCCATTTCTTCTTAACAAACTACTCTAAAACTTATTCATCATTTATCATGATTTTGAGGTTGACTGGATTCTGCTGGTCTTCCTGGGCTCACTCATGTTGCTGCACTCAGCTGCTGAATTAGCTGGGATCTGGGCTCATCTGGGAAAGCCGAGATGATTGAGTTCCCTTTGTCTATGTGGTCTTTTTTGGGGGGTCTTCTTCAAAAGCCTGGAAGCCACAGAACTGTGACAGAATGAAGGTGAAGTTGCAAGGCCTCTTGAGTCCTAAGCTCAAAAGCTTAAGAATGTCACTTTCACCACATTCCTTCCATCACAGGCTAGCCCAGTTTCAAGGGGGTAGAGAAGTAGATTCCACCTCTGTGTGGGAGAAGCGGCAAAGCCACTTGGCAAAGGCAAAGATGTAAGCTTCCAATAAACGACCTTCTAGAGTTCTCTACCTTTGATTACACAAATTATTAACATTCCTTCGATGTGTAAAGTATGCTTATCCCATCCAGGAACTTCCAAGTTTCACCCCGGTTACAGCACCAGGTTTTAAGTCTAGGACTAATGATCAGCATCTGGTTGGGTATGGATGAGTCTCCTCAGATGTAGCTTCTCTTGATGATGAGATATGTGAACTACAAATATGTGTTAGTTAATTCTCCTATTGTTGTAAAGAACCACCTGAACTACTTATTGAACTACCTTCAACATACATTGGTGAGACAGGGACAGAATCACCACAGTAGACACTCGCTTTAAAATATTAAGAATGGAGCAATGAGCACACCCTGCTCCTGGATTTTGGTTTCTAACACTATTACCCAAGAGAAGGAAGCAGGACTCCTTGGAGAAAAAAAAGATGATTCTAGGGCTGGAGTAGTCTAACCATAAAAAAAAAAAAAAAAGAAAAAAATCAAGAAAACCCAGGTTGAGAGACGAATACCTTTAATGTGTCCCAAATGCCTGGCAGATACACCTCAAAACCGTCAAGGTTATCTAATGCAAAAAAAAAAAAAAAAGACTACAATATTGTCACAGACTGGAGGAGGCTATGAGACATGATGACTAAAGGTATTGTGGTATTCTACAGGGTATCCTGAAACAGAAAAAAAAAAATAGAGAAAATGTAGTTAAATTGAAATAAACTGTAGGGTTTGGTTTATTGTAAGGTATCAATGTTAGTTCCTTAGTTGTGACAAATGCTTCATGATTATGTAAAATGTTAATAGAGAAACTAGATAAAGAGTATACTTACTGGAACTCTCTGTATTATATTTGCAGCTTTTCTGTAAATATAAAACTACCCTAAAATAATAATAAATTTTTCAAAAGAAGAGTAAAAAGAGAAGCAGTCTCAATTTTGTAGCAATTCTGAAAAACAGTAGGGCACATGTCACCCGTTTCCCCTTTTCTGTGGGCAAGAGAAATTATTTGGTTAAAGCCTAGTTCTACAACTTGGGAGTGATTCTTGAATTCATTGTTACTGGATCTTGTAACAAATAACAGATCTTGGATCTGGCTACACTGTTTGGCTTTTTGGTTCTGTTCTCTAAAGACCTCTTCACTCTTTCATCAGAAATAGCTGGTCTTTGCAGCTGCATCTCAGCCTGCTTCTTTTTCATAGACAGTTCAGACTCAGAGGCCTTTTTTTTTGGTCCCCATTTCTCTTTCTTCGACCCAAAGAAGCAGTGCCTGTCAGAACCATTCTCTGAAAATTGTTGCAAAGTTTACTGAAGTTGATGCCATGCCCCAAAGTGGCATCCATAATTCTTTTCAGGACTGTTCTGTGTCTACCTTGGGCATAAAAAACTGCTGTTTGCCAACACACTTTTGATTCTTAGAAGTTTTTTTGACTCTAAGAGTGGTGAGATCAAAAGCCTACTAGTCAGACACCACTTTTAAGTCTTTCTCAGATTTTAAAGGGGTTTATAACAACATAGTTAAATAGGTACTTATGATAAATGATCTTTCCTAAGATCATTTCTTACACTGGGAATATTCTACAGGACGGACATGTGAATGAATTTTACCTTTCAGCACAGCAATTTCTAGCTCTTCTATATTTCTTCTAAATTCTGCTTTCAAACTGAACAGTTCTCTCTTCAGCTCATCTCTCTCCTCTCAACTCATCAGATGCAGCTTAAAAGCACTTTCAACACTGCCTGGCACTCTCCTTACAGATCCACGCATTCATTTTCTGTATTTCAAATTGCCGCAGGCTATATTTTCTCTGTTGTTCTGCCACTACATAACTGAGTTGCTTTTCTTTTCTTTTCTCTTTTTCTTTTATTTTTTTCTTGAGATGGAATCTCGTTCTGTCTCTCAGGCTGGAGTGGTGCGATTTCGGCTCACTGCAAGCTCCGCCCCCACGGGTTCACGCCATTCTCCTGCCTCAGCCTCCCAAGTGGCTGGAACTACAGGCGCCCGCCACCACGCCCAGCTAATTTTTTGTATTTTTTTAGTAGAGACGGGGTTTCATCGTGTTAGCCAGGATGGTCTCGATCTCCTGACCTGGTGATCCTCCTGCCTCGGCCTCCCAAAGTACTGGGATTACAGGCCTGAGCCACCGCACCGGGCTATAACTGAGTTGCTTTTCTAGTTGTCTCCAATAGCACTTCTTCACTGCTCTTCCAGCCTCTGCCTATTTCCCAGTAGCAAAACTAATGCCACATTGTTTCTAGTTTTTTATGTCAGCTCCCGACACCAATACCGGTTTCTGCATCACTTATCTATGGCTATGTAATAAACCACCCCAAAATTTAGTAGCTTTAAAATTGGCAATATATTATCTTTCAGAATTCTGTTGTTTGGCTGACTTGATCTTCTGTAATCTCACTCGTGCACACTCTTGTAGCTACATGTAGCTGAAGGATTGGCTAGAGATGGGCTCAGCTGTGATGGTGAAGGTTGCTGGAACTTTCTCTCCATGTGACCTTTTTATCTTAGGTTTTTCACCATAAGAAAGAAATGGAGAAGCTGGAAAGCATTTTGAGGCCCACTCTCTGGCACTCATGAATGTCATTTCTGCCACATTCTATTGATCAAACCAAGTTACACACCAGACCAGTTACTTAAGGGGACATACGGATGGACTTCTCTGGATGGGAAGAATTGCAAAGTTGCAGTTAAAGGAACATGCTTATTAGAATGGGAGGAGTTTGTGGCCATTAACCTACTACATACCCGAGGTTAGAAGGAAACATTCTTTTAGTTAGGAGCAGGTTTAGCTCTAAGTAAAAGTCCTTCTCTCTACTGCCCCAGAAAAAAATGACTTAAACAAGATGGGTCTTTTTTTGTCCTTCATGAAAGTATCTGGTCCAGAGCAGCAGCTCTTCCCCGAGAAAGTCACATGGCTTGCTCCCCGACTTCAGTTAGATTTCTTCTGTTACCCTGCTAGAGAACACTTAACAGACAATCTTATATCCAAAATCATATCCAGGCTCTCTTGTCTATTTTCCTGATGTTTTCATAATGGTTATTCAATGTGATATTATTAATGACATAATCATTCTATATGTCTCTATCTAATCTATCTACCTACCTCTCCCTTCATTATCTATCTATCCCCTCTGTATCTTTATCATTTATCTTTCCTATCAAAACACAAGTTCTATGAAGGCAGATCCACTATCTGCAGTGCTTTATTGTCAGTTCCTAAAATAGCAGTTCCTGGAACATAGTAGTTCATCCTTCATGCCTGTTGAATGGATGAAAGGTATAAATATAGATAAAGTCCTGATATACAGCTATATCTCAGCAACCCAAATATCAACTTCTTATTTCAGCCATTTGCAGCCCCTGACTTCAATTCAGAGTTGGGAGAAGCAGGTGCTGACACAAAACTGGAGGGGAGGAAAGTGTAAGTGAAGGAGCTTGCTCACTGCCCAGAAGTGTCTTTTTCTGCCTTCTTTCCCTACCTGATAACTCCCACTTCCCAATCTATGATCTAAACAATTAGCTATCTCTGCCCTATCTCACAGATTTCTTAGCAAAATTATTTGTCCAGGGTATCTATACAGCATCCCACTCCTTTTCATGATAACAAATTAAAAGATACATTAAGGAAAAACAGTTTTAAAAAGGGAAACAGCTTATTCAAGGCGTTGTTAAATTAGCAATTTAATTTGACCAGAGACAATTCTCTCCTTCACCTTAACCAACTCCAAGAGAAGGCAAAATAAATATGGAAAGTAATAAGTAATTGAAAATATAACAAAATGAACATATTTCTAGGTTATTAGGTAATGTGATTGATACATTTTATAGCAAAATACATAAAATATTTAAAAGTAAAATATAATAAATTATCATTCTTGGTTATTTACTGTGTGTCAGCATGATTTTAAGTGCTTTACAAGTTGTATAATTTGATGCTTAGAGCCACTAAATAGGTAGAAAGTATAACTGTTAGTTTGTCTTAAACATTGCTTAAGATGTCCAAGCATCTAGGCACACTTTTTTTAAATATTTCAGGAAAATCCACATTTTCTTTTCTATATGTATCTCTATATATACCTACCTATTCTATGGGCAAAATTGTTGAATGTATAAACAATTTTACTAAAGCAAAATAGAGTGTGCTTTTTCCCATTCATATAACTGGTTTATATCTGAGGCCAGTTACTAAAAGTCGTGACTTGTAGGGCTAGAAATAATTGGTTTTCAAAGCATAATGGCAAATATAGAGAGAAAAATCTTGGATCATCAGAGGAGACAAGAATGTGTTTAAGAATCTCTTCTTTGCACTTTTTCCAGAGCAAAGAAATTAGAACAGGGTGAGACTTTTATTCCCTAAGCTTGTGTACAGTGAGAGCTCTGTATCTAAGAGGAGGGTGTTTGCCTTTTCTTAATCTACTTGGCTGTAAATTGCAGAGCTGCTAAACTGAAGGTGGCTGATAGATGCTTGAGAAAAGTAGTACTGAAGCTGTACAAAAGGATGTGCATTGGCCAAGATCGTGATGGGTTCCTAAAAAAAATAGTCCCAAGAAGTCTATATCAAACTGATATTAAGAATCTATCAAGGGCTGGGCACGGTGGCTCATGCCTGTAATCCCAGCACTTTGGGAGGGTGAGGCTGGCAGATCACTTGAAGTCAGGAGTTCAAGACCAGCTTGGCCAACATGGTGAAACCTCATCTCTACTAAAAATACAAAAATTAGCCGGGAGTGGTGGCACAGGCCTGTAGTCCCAGCTACTCAGGAGGCTTAGACAGGAGAATCATTTTAACCCAGGAGGCAAAGATTGCAGTGAGCCGGTATTGAGCCATTGCACTCCAGCCTGGGCAACAGAGTGAGACTCTGTCTCAACTAACGAACTAACTAACTAACTAACTAAATAATTATCGGATCTGTAAAATGGGAGTATAATGGTTATAATCACAGCTCTGAAGTCCTACTGAAATGGTTTTGGATCTTACCTTAGGCATTTCCTATCTATATGGTTAAGAGACCATTGACCTCAAAAAACTCATGGGAAGATTATTTGCTAAATGAGAGAATTGATGCAAGGCACTTAGCACGTTCTTTTGTTTAATAAATATTTATTGAGTACCTACTACTTTTCTATGTGCTTAGTGTAGATAACTGAATGAAAAGGAACTGGAAACTGACATTTGATGTTTTAATATAGAGATGGAGAGACAAAACAAGGTAAATAGACATGCAAATAAATGCTTACAAATTGAGAAAGTGCCCTGAAGAAATAAGCAAGGTACCACCATGGTAGAGAATAACATAGCCAATAGGAGGGTAGACGAGGGGTTGGGCGAGACGGTTGGGAACTTACTCTGGGTAAGCTGCTCAGGAAGACTTCTTGGAGCAGGAAGTTTAAAAGTGAGACACTATGGATAAGAGGAAGACATCCAAACAAAAAAGTCAGGTGGGGGTAGAGGAAGCAGGCATGAGAGGACTCCAAGAGAGGAAATTTCATGCACAAAATTTCAGAAGCAAGAAAGAATTCAGGTGTTCAGATGCTGAAAGGACCACAGCATGGCTTGGGGACACTGAGTACTACAGGTGGACAGAAGGGTGAGAACAGTGTTTGGTACAGAGGAAACATTTACAAAAGGCAGCGGCTTTTATTCTTGTCATTTATATGAGGAGGAGATGAGGTAATATGTAAAAAATATTTAATATAGTACTTGAAACATAGTAGATGCCAACCAATAGTATCTCCCATTATTTTTGTTGTTATTTGAGCAGTACTAGTGGCACTGCTATTTTTTGAAAAGCAGATCACACTTCAGGTGCCTCCTGTTAGTGCTCTGTTCCATCTTTGCTTCTGTCACAGTCTTCATGACTCTCCCTGTTGCTTTTATCCTTACTTTCAGAGCACAAATATTCAGCAGTTGTATTCTCTAGGCATTCCACCCATGATTAGTGGTTCATCTGGAATACTTGTATCTTGGATATATTTACTTCATTTACTTCAAAGCTTTTTGATCCTTTTATTTACTAAAACATTTTTTAAAAGAGAAATGTCTAAACAAAATAATTTAAAAATCAGGTCAGTTCACTAAAATACTCCACATTTGGTATCAAGAGCAATAATTTTTTCTGTGATTATCTGGAAAAGCATCGGAGTCTCGCCCTAGTGAGTGGGGTCTGGGAACCACCCCCACAAATGTGTCTGCCCCTCTCCAGCCACTGGGAAGTGTTACTTCCCCCAAATGATCATGAATGATTGATTTGAGATTCTGGACTCTTCAGAGCTTCTTCAGAAGTGGACAAAAGACAGTCATGCTTTGAGCCTTGGTGGCATTTAGTCAGCTCTTTAATGTGATTCTAATGGTTTGTGTGTGAGAGAGAATTAACAGTAAATTCATTATGAAAACCCATTTACCACAGGGTTGACACCAGCAAAAGCCTGAGACAGCTCAGGGAATTCTGGGACACAACATCTGTTTCAGTGAACATAACTCAGACATTCCAAATCCGTGCTCGCTCATTGGTGCTTAATAGCTTCTTGCACAGTTCCTTTTCTCCTCGGGACATACACATTCAGACACAGAAAACCATAAAGGCCAAATGTCTTCTTTAATCCTCCCAGGCTTAGCTAGCTAAAAGGAAACTGTCAAAAGCCATAGGAACTGCCTATGTGAAAAGAAAACAGAAATAATAATAATAAGATCAGGAACGAATAGAAATAAAGCTAATTTGCTGATTTAATTCATTCAAGATTCTCTTTTTCTCTCTTTTACTGTTTTTGTGTGAGGTTTTCATGTATATTTCAAATAGTATGTATAATTCTAACATACCTACTTTGTTATGATTTACTGTTAATAACTTTGCTGAAGTGCAAATGGCCTCACATGCAATTGGGTGTGCTTCCTGTGACATATGCAAACTGACTTAGAAGCTAACATATGCTGTTATTACTCATAATAGATCAGCTTTGTCTGAAATATTCGTGCCCGAAATTACCATTTGGCATCTCTTCAAATTCAAATCCACCTTCTGCCCTGAGATGGAATTCAAGGATTTGTTTTCTGTTTTATATATTTTGAAGAGGCTGCTTTCACTGCTACAATAAAGAGTGTTCAGTGTTTACATTATAATGACTATTTATGGGGGTTTAATATGTTGCTTGTTGCAAATCACATCCGACGGAAACTTGGCAAAGTGGCACAGAGATGTGGGACCACATTCAAGTATATTTAACATCATATCAGGCAGTTGATCTTTTGAAAATCTATGGTGTTAAATGGTGTTTAGCATAATCCTACAAACTCTTTTTAATTTTTTGCTCTGTAGAAGTTTAAAATGATGCTGTCTTTCACCTTTGCAGAAACAAACAAACTAACTATATTTTCGGGTTGTCAACAACTTACTAAGTCCTGGGCGATGGGAGAACCTAAAATCAAACTACTCATTTTAGAACTGCAAATACTTTGTAGGTTGTTACTAGATTTTTGTATTTTTGTGTTACCTCTTAGTATGTCCTCCTGTGGCTGAGTAGAAGACGGAGGCGGGAATATCTGGAAAAAATATATGTAGGTGCTAAACATGACACCCCAAATGAAATGCTTGGTTTGTATCACATAATTTTATTCCAGTTTGAAATATTGTACTAAATTGTAAAAGCTTATTAGCTAGATAGTGCTCGATAGGTGGGAAGGGAAGAAGTAGTTTCTTCACCATTTTGGAAACTTCAATTTGTAAAGTGGAATGTTGTAGATTTTGGAGAGAATTCATGTCATTGAATCAGAATCAGAATATGTGAATAACAGCATCTTCAGTTACCGTTTAACTTCAAAGGAAGATTTTTTTCTTTATTGACATTAACCTTGTTGGGTGAAGTAGTTGAACATGGACCCTGAGCATCTCTGCATGTTCTTGCCATGTGTGTAAACTGCAAGCTGTATTCATCTCCTGATAGAGCCCAATCTTCATAGTCACAAGGACCCCTAAGCAGCAGGGTTACCACAGCATCACTGCAATATAACTGCTCACTGCCTAGTGAAGGAGGACTGATTTGCTTGCTCTTAATTCAGTAACTACTGGACCCCTGGCTCCAGGTTCCTCAGCTGCAGTACAACCTACTGTATGTGTGGCACCCATCTGGGCCCATGGGGTTTGGAGACAAGAATCTGGACCACTGTGCTGATGTCCCTGCTGTTGGCTGTGCTATTGTGTCTGAAATTGGTGGGTTCTTGGTCTCGCTGACTTCAAAAAGGAAGCTGCGGACCCTCGCAGTGAGTATAACAGTTCTTAAAGATGGTGTGTCCAGAGTTGTTCATTCTTTCCGGTGGATTCGTGGTCTCACTGACAGGAGTAAAGCTGCAGACCTTCACAGTGAGTATTACACCTCTTACAGGCAGCGTGGACCCAAAGAGTGAGCAGCAGCAAGATTTATTGCAAAGAGCAAAAGACCAAACCTTCCACCAGCATGGAAGGGGACCCCAAGGGTTGCATGAGCTAGCTGGGGCAGCCTGCTTTTATTCCCTTATCTGGCCCCACCCACATCCTGCTGATTGGTCCATTTTACAGAGAGCTGATTGGACCATTTTGACAGGGTGCTGATTGGTGCGTTTACAATCCCTGAGCTAGACACAGAGTGCTGATTGGTGCATTTACAATCCCCCAGCTAGACATAAAAGTTCTCCAAGTCCCCACTAGCTTAGCTAGACACAGAGCACTGATGGGTGTGATTACAATCCTTTAGCTAGACACAGGGTGCTGATTGGTGTATTTACAATCCCTTTGTTAGACATAAAAGTTCTCCAAGTCCCCACTAGACTCAGAAGCCCAGGTGGCTTCACTTAGTGGATCTGGCGCGAGGGCCGCCAGTCCCGCCGGTGCACCCACACTCCTCAGCCCCTAGCGGGGTGGTTGATGGGACCTAGGGCCACGGAGCAGGGTGTGGCGCTCGTCGGGGAGGCTCCAGCTGCCCAGGAGCCCACCGCAGGGGACGCTCAGACATGGCGGGGTGCAGGTCCCGAGCCCTGTCCCGTGCGGAGGCACTTAAGGCCGGGTGAAAATTCAAGCTTGGTGCATGCGGGCGGGCAGTGCTGGGGGACCCGGCGCAACCTCCGCAGCCCAGGTGCTAAGCGCTTCACTGCCCTGGCCAGGGGCGCCAGCCGGCCGCTGTGTGTGCGGGACCCGCAGAGCCGGCGCCCTTGCCAGCCGGAAGTCACGCTGGCCCGCGAGCGCCGCGCGCAGCCCCAGTTCTCACTCGCGCCTCTCCCTCCACACCTCCTCGCAAGCAGAGGGAGGTGGCTCCGGCCTTGGGTAGCCCAGAGACGGGTTCCCACAGTGCCGTGGCGGGCTGAAGGGCTCCTCAAGCACCGCCAGAGTGGACGCCGAGGCTGAGGTGGTGCGGAGAGCGAGGGCTGCTAGCACGCCGTCACCTCTCACTGTGAGTAATAAACTGTCTTGTCTACTTTGGGTGTTTATGGAACGGTTGTAACTTATTTCTTCTCTTCCTCTGAGGTTGAAGTTGTTCCCTGACAAATATGTTTGGAAAGATCCTCCAAACGGTTAACTTTCATCCTAATTATTTAAAACTGTATATTGACAAACAAAATATAATACACAATAGAAGGTTTTTTACATAGATAAACACTGCCTAGACATTACCTTTATTTGTAAAAAATCATGGCCTAAATCTTATTTGAGCAAGTTAAAAATATCTTCCAGTTACTGGCAAGTATTAAGTACACTTTTTTCATTTATTGTCTCAATAACCTTATGGCGTCAGTATTATTATGCCATTTTTAACATGAAGAAAGTTACACTGAGCTGGTTCAATAATCTGCCCATGCCAGATGGCTTTTGAACCGAGGTCTTTCTGATTCCCCGTCCAGTGTTTTCAATGTCTAAATTCAGCCGCCTTAAGACCAATGACTGCTTTAAATATTTTATGATTGACTTCATTTCCTGATAGAAATTTTGTGTACTAAAACATTTATTCTTGGAAGTATAGTCTTCTGTCCTGTGGCATGACTCCTCTACCCTTTTCATTCCACCACATTATCTTTCTGAAGTCATCAGTCATACATTTGGGATAAAAATCAGAATTTTAAGTCATAACTTGAGCATTTCTTGAATGTTGTGAGACTTGTGCTGTATCTAATAAATAAGATGTTTCAAGTAAGCTTGATTGTTCCTACCAGTGAATAACCAGATATCTCCAGAAAAGGTTGAAATTATTTCAAATAAACTGATTCATGGTGTCTTTGATTTGCTTCACTTTTTTATACAATAGAATATAGTTTGCCACAATCCTTGGCGCTATACATAAATGAGTAGAATTTAAGATAAGTGAAGAACCAGGTGGTCTAAGATGGATGAAATGCAGTAGTCTGTTGAGCCTATTTGGTATGTTATGTTTAGGGTTTTTGAGTTCTAATGCTGCTGGCTGGCTCGACAACAATAAAATCACTACAATAAATAAAGCAAAACCAAGTGGTTCTACAAAATCAGTCTGATTAAATTTGTGAAACTTTACTTACCATCAAATCTTCTAAATATATGCAAATAATTAATATGTGATTGAACATCTATTGGTGCTCTGTTATATTTAGGCTACAAATTTACAGGAAAAAAAACCAGATACTAAAATGTGCTGTGGGAAGAAGCAGTGGTGGATTCCTGTGAACCAATAAGGATACTTTCAGATTGGCTTTGGAGAATCTCTAATTTTTCTGCTGAAAACAGGAAAGTTCTGAGCATTTCAATTAGAAGTTACTGCCTAAAATAGGAAGTAGGAGTTTTAATGACATAAGATAAATTCTGACTGTGCACACAATGGTACCCCGGGCCAGCCCGGTTGATTGAATTTACTGAGCTTAGTAAGTGAGTACTTTCACTTATAATTTGAGAAAGGGAAAAGCAGGTCTAGGCTCTTCGAGATCTGGAGCTTAGACTATTGGGAATACCCTCTTTAAGTCAGAAAGAGATTGTGAAATTATGTAGGAAAATAAATATTTAGAATGAAGAAAAATGTTAAACAAATTATATTTCAAAAAGCTGACAAATATCACAAATGCCTCCAAATTCAGAAAAATAATTATCTTTAATTAATTAACTTCGGGATTCACTTCCATACTATTTTTAGAAACATGATTTTTTCCCCTGCATACTCTTTGTTCACTTCTTCATATAACAATTATGTAACATTTTTTTTTTTAAAGAGAAAATAAAAAAACTATTTCTTTTAGCATGGCTGCATAAATTTGTATTTTTTATTGGTAATTTTGAAAATCTTTTAGATTCCTAATTTGGCATTTTTAATATCATGTGAACACTTAAGATGCTTGTCAAAATTGTGAAAAACCATTTCTTCCATGTATTAGCTTGGCTATTTCAAGATATTTCAAGTTTTCTTGTGCAATAACTGCTCTTCAAAGGCCTTCGAACTGACAAATGGCATTAACCAGTTGGTCAATGTCTTTGGTGTAGTATTTGAGTATTTTATCATCATTGTCTCTATTCATGTTCTTCAAATTAACAGGTAATTTAGATCTTTTTTTCCAGTATTTTAATGTGACTTGCTCTTTTTCGTTAATGGGATTCTCAAACAAACCAAATACCTACTCATGATTTCCATTTCAAAATCATCTTTTTGTGTAAGGAATTTCTGCTTCTGATAGTATGTAAGTTTTTGTTTTGCTACAATTTGTTTCTCATTGCAGAATAACTTCTTCTTAATTTCCTTTCCTATATTTTTGACTCCATTAACTTTTATGTGTTTTAAAAATTTGATTGATATGTAAATCTTGAAAGAGATGAAATATAAAGCCAAATAAGCTATCTATAATTTCTATTTGTTTTATTGAAACTGTCCAAAACACCCTTCCAAATTTTACATAATATGGCATATTTTCAACTTAGCCTCCTTCACCAGATCCCAAAAGATAGCCAGACCTTTGCTAAAGCCAAGCGCTGATGATGAAGCATGATGGAAGAGTAGTAGGTCTAGAAAGAGACACCAGTCTTAATTGACTGAGGTTAAAATGTCTTACTTTTATAAATCTTAAAAAAATAAATGTTCTGTCATATGAACACATTGTTGAAATCTTTCTCTGGGACTTTGAAAAGACTCAGGTAGGTGGTGAAAAGACTCAGGTAGGTGAGGGACTCTGAGGCTTAAGCTTCAGTTGTTTTCTGGAAAAAGCTCTGCTGCCAACCAGGTGACACATTGATCCCTGAGCACCACCAGCAGCAGACGAGCTCTGAAGTTGTAGATGGCATCCATGGCAAAGCATTCCAGAAACCTTTCCTTGCAGGGTTCAAAACAAGGAGCTAGGAAAGGTAAGGTGGGCCATTTCATCAAGGACTGGTTCAGGTGTGAAGGCTGACAAGAGTGACAACTAGGGCTCCTCTGAATATTGCATTCTCTTCTGTTCATTACTGAAGAAACAAATCAACAGTGCAAATAAATAAAAAAGGAAGTAAATGGACATTGCTTCCCAATACTTCTCTATTTTCTTACTGAGGCAGCCTAAAGTTCATTGCTGAAAACAGTCTCAAAATTGTATAACTCTTGAGATTGGAGGTCTAGAAGCCTCTAATCTTTCCTAGGTTACACCAGGGAGGGCCATTGCTACACTGGGCCTGCTCCGTTTCTGGCCATGTTGTACCACAAAGAGAGAAGGGGCCAGAGATAAAGCTTCTGACATGGAAAAGAGTGGCCAATAGTCCTGGTTTTTGTGAGAATAAGAGGTTTCCCAGGATGCATGTCTAAGTTAAAAACTGTCAGAGACCCAGGAGAACTGGATTGATACTTTACCCTAAATCAGAGAGGTCAATCCCCTAAATGGAGACCTATATCAGAATATTTCCTACAGGTGAGAATATAGACTTTGGGTAAGCGAAACTGAGTTTCTATTCATAGACCATGAGCAAATGGCTTAACCTTTCTGAATCTCATTTTCCTCATTTGTAAGCTAGAGATGACAATGCTCATATCATATAATTTCTGTAAAGAATAAATTAACTGCTGAATTTAAAGATCCGAGTATGTAGTCTGATATGTAACAGGAGTTCAAAACTGATGGATCTCATCAATATCATTCACATCATCATCCTTCAAGGAGTTAGAACTGTTGGGTGGAGTCAGCAGTGGTTTCCAGGTGGTGATATTTTCAGCCAGGTAAACTATAGCAACAGGGCTCATAGAGTCTGTCCCTACTAAAAGTAGGGTCTTTGAGAATGTCTTGGAATATTGGGGAACAGTATTCAGTTCCCCAAGAACCAGGCAGATTAGACAAGAACCAGGCAGATTAGACAAGTCCCAGCCAAATGGGTTGGTTTCAGGGTAGCAGATCTGGCCCATCAGGGAATTAAAGCCACAGTGAGAAAGCTGAAGCAGGTTGGAATCTTAGATTCATTTCCTTGGGCAACAAAAGCTTTTCTATACCTGTCCTGTAGAGAAATTTGTTTATGGAAATTAGTACTAATGTTGAATTCTTAGCACTGAGCCTGGCTCCTGGTAGACACTGAATAAGTAAGTACTTTAGACTTGCTTTTGGTAGAAGGGTGATAGAGATGACCTACCCTCAGCCTAGTGTGCCACTCCTAAAACCTCTGACAAGTGAGTCAATAACCCTAGTGTCTTAATGTGAGACCTGCAGGGATCACCCTCGGCCAGTTGCACGAGTTCACGTATTCTCTATTGCCAATCTGACTGCTAAAATTTCTGAGTTCAGATATTCCCTAAAGTAGAAACCAGGGATAAAGAGTCTAAATTCCAGTAATCAATTGAACTATAAAACCCTAGTGGGAGTAACAGCTGGAACATTCATAAGCTCTAGATCTCAGTATGTGAGAGGGCCTAAAGCAAGAGCAATGGTAGGTGATACCGCAGGGACAGCTCAGCTATAAGCCGCTCCAGGAGAGAAGTGATGGTTTCTGTTTCTATGTCCCAACAGTGACAATTCCATCACAATGACAATAGCTGTTTGCTGCTGCTGCTGCTATAAGCTGAAAGGTTAGCAAGAATCTTTAAGAAGCTGGGGAAAGAGCAGGACCTAACTTCTTTTGGATTATTGGCTTCATGTAATAGTTGGGGATAGTAAATACTCAGGGCTCCACAAGATTTATTTAGAGAAGGGGGAAAGCCTTTGTTTCAATTGTAGAAACTATTCTGGGATCTGGAAGAGCAATTGGATAAGCAATATATAAAGCGATAGGACAGCCCGTTTCCATGGGACAGTAGCAATCATCCTTATTGGGTTGTGCTTACTGGTGTTAGGAATGCCAGGGAAGCATGCTTCTGGCAAAATTGAGGAAACCGTTGAAGTTAGAGGGAGCTGGGAACTCCCAGAGAAAGCATCCTCAAAGCCTTTGGGAAAGAATATGTTACTAGGTTGGTGTAAAAGTAATTGTGGTTTTTGCCACGTTAACCTGTTAATTAATTATTTTATTTTAAGTTCTGGTATACATGTGCACAACGTGCAGGTTTGTTACATAGGTAAACATGTGCCATAGTGATTTGCTGCACCTATCAACCCATCACCTAGGTATTAACTCCCATATGCATTAGCTATCTATCCTGATGCTCTACCTTCCCCCGCCCCCCAACAGGCCCCAGTGTGTGTTGTTCCCCTCCCTTTGCCTATGTCTTCTCATTGTTAACCTGTTAATTTATAAGCTTCAAGAGGATAGGAACAATTTCGGGCTTGTTTTCTGTATCCATAGCCCTACCTCAAATATCTAGCACAGTGATTAGCTTGAAGAAGGGGTCAATAAATTTTGGTTCAATGGTTGAACAAATAAATTAATGAACAAGTGAGAACCCTGGTCTTCACGTGCCCTGGGAGACCTTAGGTATTGTTTCTCCATCCTGGGATCTGCTACATAACTGGAATATCATAAATTTGAGTAAAAACACCAGATTTTAGAAATTAGAAGGATATCAATCACATCCTAGTTCAAGAGGCAGACAGTATTTCTTAGTTGCCACACTTAATTATTTGATCCAATGAAACACATCGTCTAAAGCTATTGCACAGATTTGGAGCTGAGGAGTACCTTCACTTGAAATCCTTTTGTCTGATCTGTGAAGCCCTGTGTTCCTTGCAAGAAAAACGAAATAACTGGTGTTTTGATGTATGTAAGAGAGAAGGATGGGTCCTATATTGGGCTTGAAGTGGTTTAAGTTTAAAATATAACAAACACACCCACTGTCTTGCAACTTTTTTCCAAAATGGTTACAGTCTTAAATGTTAAGAGTGAATAAGAGCTCTATACAACTTACTCTGCTGTCTTTTATGAAGGCTGGTAAAGGTATGTAACAGTTATCCCCTAGAGAAAGACACAAACGTTGTATATTAATTTGAGCTTTATGCTTTATTGTGGACCACCTTTGGCACATGATGTAGCAAATCTCTTGCCAAAAATTCTCATGGAGAGAATCAGTACAATCCACAAAATTCTTTTGGAGGAAACAAGCAAACAAAAAAACCCAAAACAAAAACAACCGATAAAGAAACATCCTAAGGCATAACATGCAAAAGTACTTTTCACTAATCAAAGAATCATTGCAGAGTTGACTGACAATGCTGTAATAAATGACCTTCATTGCTGCTCAGAAACATGCTCCGTGAATACAGCACATTCTACATTATCCAAAACTAAGAATTGAGGATTGAGGCTGTTTTTAGTTCAGCAAGGGAATGAAGGATGACTTTTCACTTAATTCCCATGCCCTGGAACATGCCCCTAGTGAAATTGTTGACCTTTCTCTGTTTACATTCATAAAACAGAAACTCTAGCCTGTTTAATAAGGTTGCAAAAAGAATTAGCTTGAACTTGTGATTAATTCAGCTGCACCAACTTAGTTTGCATACACTAACTAAACCAGAGAAATTTAGATAGTCTAATCTATATACTTCATTCAATCCAAGTTGACCAAGGTTTCTAAAATGTGTGCATTTGAAATTTTTTCTAAAGAGTTGAAAATGCATTCATAATCCTAGTTAATACTAGTTTTGTATTAAAAATGTAAAAATGGAGTATATTAAATATATTTTATCACCATAAAGCCACTCTTTTCTATTGTTACTTTTAAAAGTTAAATTAAAATTTCTCTTGCCTGTGGTCATGATACCTAAGGAAGCTCACTCAATAAGTGGGTTATTATTTTAGTTAATCAAAAATGTAACTTGATATTACTCTGAAATGTATTGAAAATTCAAGGTAGTATTTGGGAGGACACATTTTGAACAAACAATTAGTGATCAATGTTATTTGTGATGGATGAAAGTGATAAGAGTGAGCTATTTTATTGTCTGGAAATCAATCAACCCCCACAATATCCAAGCTTAGGTAAACATCTTTTCCCCATATGCCTAACCCATCAATTCCCATGACTCTCTCCAACAACCTATGGGGGATTAGAGTCGATAGCACTTGAAGAGGGTGTTTCATAGCCTACAATAATAGCCAAAACCATCTTCTGCTTCAGTGCCAGCCCTCTCAGAGCAATGTAGCAAGGCAACAGTATCTATATTAGTCTATTTCTCATGCTGCTATGAAGAAATACCTGAGACTGGGTAATATATAAAGGAAAGAGGTTTCATTGACACAGTAGTGCACAGCTAGAGAGGTCTCAGGAAACTAACAATTATGGTGGAAGACACCTCTTTACAGGGTGGCAGGACAAAGAATGAAAATCAAGCTAAGGGGGAAGCCCTTTATAAAACCATCAGATCTCATGAGAACTTACTCACTGTCACAAAAACAGCATGGGGGAAACCACAATTCAAGATGAGATTGGGTGGGAACACAGCCAAGTCATACCAATATCAAAGCCTAAATTATTGTGAGAATTGTCTTCATAAAGTAAGCAAGTTGTGAGGAAAATGTTTCAAGACAATAAAAAGATTAATATTATTTATACCTCATTTCATTATACTCTTGGTTCAAATAATTCCTACTTCAAAGAAGTTCCAAATCTTCCAAATATAATTAATGTTGTCTAGTTGGACTATAGGATGATCATTTAAAGGTGATGACTGACCACTCATTCACTCATTCATTCATTTAATAAACAGTGACTGAAAAGTAACTAAGGTAAAGGAAAGTCAGACACTCTCAAGGAGCTCACTGGTCATTGCAAAGAGAGAGTTTCCCAAAGCAGTAAATTGATAGAGAGACTATTGTCAGGATTTGGGGTTTGTAAACCTAGGAGTTCCATTTGTCAGTGTATCCCAAGATAAAGTGATGCAGGAAGACAAACTCATGAGATAAATACGTTAACCAGAATGCTAATATAGGTCAGGCGCAGTGGCTCATGCCTGTAATCTCAGTAGTTTGGGAGACCAAGGGGGCTAATCACCTGAAGTTGGGAGTTTGAGACTAGCCTGGCCAACATGATTAAACCCTGTCTCTACTAAAAATACAAAATTAGCCAGGCATGGTGGCAGGCCCCTGTAATCCCAGCTATTCGGGAGGCTGAGGCAGGAGAATCGCTTGAACCTGGGAGGTGGAGGTTGCAGTGAACTGAGATCGTGCTACTGCACTCCAGCCTGGGCGACAGAGTGAGACTCTGTCTCAAAAAAAGAAAAAAATGCTAACATACTGTATTAGTTAACTTATAATGAGAAAGCTAACAAACGGAAATTAGGAGTTTCACATTTTGGTTAGTGCATTCTCTTTTATAATAGCATAACCTATATGTAATGTCAAATTATATTCAGAATGGTGCGTGGGGAGCAAAGAATCTGAAAAAGTGGAAGCCGATATTTTTGAGGACTGTTTTGACCTTTTTGTCTTACATTATAAAGTTCTATACAGAGACCTATAATCTTTAGTCTCATAGAATCAGGTCTCATTCTCCTAGAGAATGTTAGGAGACTACAAAGTTCTTGTTCTGTCACTATCATTTCTCTGGGTTATGTTATTGTACTACAATGATACAACAATCAAAACAGTGTGGTACTGGCACAAAATCAGACATATAGACCAATGAAATAAAATAAATAGTCCAGAAATAAATCCTTATATATATGGTCAAATGATTGTTCAAAAAAGATTGTAAGGCTACACAATGGGGAAAAAATGATCTCATCCATAAATGTTATTGGGCAAATTAGATATTCACATGCAAAAGAATGGATTCAAATCCCTGTCTACCCCGTATACAAAAATTAACTGAAAATCAATTAAATACCTAAATGTAGGACTTGAAACTATACAACTCCTAGAAAAATACATAAAGGAAATACTTTTTATGACATTGCTATAGGCAATAATTTCTTAGAGATGACATCAAAAGCATAGAGAATAAAGTGAAAAATAGATAAACTGAACTATATCAAATTTTAAAACTTCTGCACAGCAAAGGAAATAATCAACACAGTGAAATGGCAACCTATGAAATGAGAGAAAATATTTGCAAACCATGTATCTGATAAGGGGTTAACAACCAGAATATATAAAGAACTCCCACAACTCAACAATAAACAGACAATCTGATTGAAAAATAGACAAATGGCTGGACATGGTGGCTCATACCTATAATCCCAGCACTTTGCGAGTCTGAGGTTGGCAGATCACCTGAGTTCAGGAGTTCTAGATCAGTCTGGCCAACATGGTGAAACCCCATCTCTACTTAAAATACAAAAAATTAGCTGGGTATGGTGATACACACTTGTAATCCCAGTTACTCGGGAGGCTGAGGCAGGAGAATCACTTGAACCTGGGAGGTGGAGGTTGCAGTGAGCCGAGATCGTGCCATTGCACTCCAGCCTGGGGGCAACAGCGAGACTTCGTCTCAAAAAAAAAAGAAAAAAAGAAAAAAAAAAAAAAACTGGACAAATGACAAATGGACTTGAATAGACATTTCTTAAAAGAAGATGTATACATGGCCAAAAAGCATATGAAAATATGACCAGCATATCTAATCATTAGGGAAATGCATATTGAATCCACAATAAGATATCAACTAATAGCTGTTATGATAGACACTATTTTTAAAAAAACCCAAAAATGGAAAATAATAAGTGTTAGTGAAGATGTAGACAAAATTGAATCCATGTGTACTACTGGTGGAAATGTATAATAAAATGGTGAAGTTGCTGTGGAAAACAGTGTGGTGATTCCTGAAAAATTAAAAACATAATTACTATATGACCCAGAATTCCACTTTTGAGAATATATCCAAAAGAATCAAAAACAGGATCTCATACAGATACTTGCACACCCATGTTCATGGCAGCATTATTCACAGTAGCCAAGAAGCAACCTAGGTGGTAGCAACCTAAATGTTCATCAGCAGGTGAAGGATAAAAAAAAGTTTTTTTATATGTATATATTTAACATGATATATATATATATCATGTTATATATATATATCATGATATATTTATATCATGTTAAATATATCGCGTATATATTTCACATATATATCACAAATATAAATATACACACACCCCCCCCATGCAATACTATTCAGCCTTAAAAGAGGAGATCCTTTATATGCTACAACATGGATAAACCTTGAAGACATTATGCTAAATGCAATAAGCCAGCAACAAAAAGACAAATACTACGTAATTCAGCTTATATGAGGGATCTAAAGTAGTCAAAGACTTAGAAACAGAATAGAATAGTGGTTTCCAGGGGCTAGGAGGAGGGGCAAAAAGGGAGTAGTGGCTCAATGGATATAGAGACCCAGTTTTGCAACATGAAAATCTAGAGATGTTACATAATATGTGTATAGTTAACACTATTGTACTGTACTCTTAATGATTAAGAAGGTAAATATTGTTATTTTTAACACAACATAAACAAAATAACCCTAGCATTATCCTGAAACTACTTCTTAATACAGCTTTTCTTCAAAATTGAGCTATTTGGAAGATTAGTATATATTTATTTTTCTTTTTCTCATTTTATATTTGGTCTATTTCCACCAGGATTCTTTCCCTATTATTCCTCTCGGACATTACCGGAACAAATGTTAACTATTATTTTAGTTGCTAAACTTGATGGCTAGTCTACAGACCATACTTAGTGGATTTTCTGCAGCATTTCATGTGTTACCTTTCTCCTTTGGAAAGGTCTCCTGCTGTTATTTTAGCCCTATGTTCCTCCTCCATCACTGATCATCATTTTTTTTAAGATCTCCTTTGGGTCTTCTCTTCTTTTGCCCACCGTAGCAGATTCAATCACAGATCCAGCAGGAGATTTGTATGCTATTTATACATGTGTATATATTGAGTATATTTCAAATATATGTTTATGTGTATATATGTACATACATATATAATTATATACACACACATATAGTAATATATAGTAATCGATCTGTAAACTGATCGTGGAGACCTCGGTTTATGCAAGCATACATATATACTAAATAGCCTTTGCATCTAATGCTGGAGCCCAATAGCCACAGGCAGGCTGTCAGAAAGGGATCACAGCAGGCTCCAACTCCGTGAGCATGGGCTGGAACCGCAGTGGGATAAACTGCAACCCGTGTCCATTCTTGTTTCCTCTGACCTTGATGATGAAGGTATTATGCAGAAGCTGAAGTCCTTCATTATGGAACAAAATTTCCATACGTGGTCCAAAAGTCAGGGAAATTGAAAGCAAACCTAGGGAGTAAGGAGAGCCACTGTAGGCCTGGCTGCTGCTTCCTGCACTGAGGTAATCCAGAGATCTGCAACAATGTGTGTGTTTCAAAATAGCTCTCACTTCCCTTCTCCCTTCCAACTCTACCAAGAAACTCCTCAGCCCCAACCCAACTGGAAAGATAAAGGTAAAGGTGATTTTGGGAAATATAGTTCATCCTAGCCAAGTGGGCACATTGCAAAGTCATCATACCCATTAAGTCTACAGAGTTCTGTATTTTGTTCTCTTCTTTTTTATGTTACATATTCTTTCGGCCACCTTACACATCTCCATGACTTCATCTATCATCTCTCAGAGGGTGTTCCCCAATTCCATGCACTCAGCTCAGCTGACATCTCTATGGAGCCATGGATTTAGATATCCACTGCCCACTGGACATCGCCTTTACGGTTCATGTGACCCTCAGCTTGTCCAAAAATGAACTAATCTCTCTCCTCTTTGTATAGTTCTCATTCTGGTCACTGCTACCATTATTTACCTAGCAACGAAACCAGAAATCTTATAGTCATTCTATACGATATTCCCTCTCAAACACCTATGTAGCGGTGAATGGCGAATATTAACTCCTACTTATTCTATTTCTTTTACATTATCATTGCTATTGTTCTAGTTCAAGCCATTATCATCTCAAGTGGAGATCATTGCAACGACTTCCTAAGTGTCACCCTGCCCTCTCTCCCTTTATCCCATCATCTTCTGTGCGCTAAGCGTGGAAATATAATCATAAAACCCTTTGTTAGTCCCCTTTAACCTACCTGGTGAAATCCAAACTTCCTTGTGTAGCATATAAGATTCTCAATGATCTCAATGATAAGGTTCTCAATGATCCCTTGCCCACCTTCATAACTATGGCATCTATTATCTTGTTATAGCTATTGTATTTAACCTTCTTTTTTACAAGACTCAAACTGGGCTTATTTTATTCTTGGTCCTTCCTTGGATATTTTCATTCTGGGACTGGAAGAAAAATATTCTTCCTCTCTGTTGGTGAACTATTAGGATGTGAATCTCTAATCCTCAGTGGTTGTGGTCTCTCCCCTGTGGAAAATGACCCTGTAGAAAAAAAAATCTTTCTTCAGTGATTCAGAGCCATAAAATGCAAAACAAAAGAGAGATTAGAGACAGGGAGAAGATGGAGCAGCAGAGTGTAATGAAGCTTTATCCTTGGATTGCATTGTCTGAAAGGCTACCCGTGCCTTTTTGTAGTTTGGTTATTTGAATCAACAGATTTTCTTTCTATGTGTAAGTTCATTTGAGCTATATTTCCATTGCTTGCAATCAAAGGAGTACTGACACATACGTTCCCCACTGTACGTTCATTTCTTAGTCATACACATTTTTCACACACATTCTTCGTCATATTTTTGTGAATGAGCTGGAGAATCACCTTTCAAGACACTATTTAAATACCACTTCTTACCAAGTTCTTTCTCGATACTTTCAGGTTGTTCTTTCTCGATACTTTCAGGTTAAGCTGATATTACACTCTTTGGGCCTCACCATAACACCCAAATTTGCCACTTTGTATTTACTTGTCTATTTCCCTTATTATTTGGGAAGTTTTTGAGAAAAGGAACCTTGCCTTATTCATTGTGTGTATGTCATTGATAATATCTGACACAGAGAAATGGTTAATTCATATTTGTAAACTGTGAATTTGATCTCACAATTTATGCTTAATATTTTGGAGGGAGATTATTTTTATTCTCAGAAAGAAGTCCTGTCTTACATTTTGGTAGTACTTGATAGAACTTTCTTGATATCACTTTCTTTCTTGATATCACTTAATTTATACCCTATGTGAACAAAGAAAGGAACAAATGTTATTACTTCTATTTTGTAGAAGGTATAAGTGAGCTGGTTTATAGTATTTGTCAAAAATACAAGTCAACATAAGATATGGGGATAAAACCAAAAGGAGATCTCCTTTAGGACTTGGGTTAGTGGACACTGTGATGCAAGATCAATATTAACATGAACTCCATCCAGTGGTGGGGAGTCAAGTCTTGAGGCAATGTTTACAGAGTAAATATTTTAGTGGTTGTCAGTTTTAAAGTTGGTATGTGTAATTATCTAAGAGTTAAGTTTCATGTTCCTTTTTTAAAAAAAAATTAGCAATGATAAATTTGTTTACTTACATGTAATTGTTCAAGGAAAGCTCTGTAGCTTTCCAATTTAGATTAGTTTGTTACTATTCAAAACAAAATTTTAATTTAGTCTATACGAAATTGTATGAGATAACCACGGTAATTTTTTCTTTTCTTTTTTTGAAACAGTAGCTTTCTGTATTGCCCAGGCTGAGCTCAAACTCCTGGGCTCAAGCAATCTGGCAGCCTTGGCCTCCTGAAGTGCTATGATTATAGGCGTGAGCCCCCGCGCCCAGCGTATAACAGTCACTGTATTTCATTTTCAGATTCTATTGTACTGTTCACTGTAATTGACCCAAAGAAATAATTTTAGTGATTTGACACTATCTTACCATACTTGAAAATGATAAATATATGTGTATAAGTCTAGCCAACTAGATTGGGATCAAATAATTGTAAATGGTGCATTTTAATTCCAATAACAATATTCTTGTATTTTTAGCACATCTGAAGATATTTTTGACATAATAATACAATGCAGTGCTAAATTTGATGGAATTATAATAGAAGATTTTCTTCATCGACTGCAGGAAAACTCGGACTCAAACAGCACTTGATCTCATCAGTAGTCAATCACTACCATATCGCTTCTCTAATCTTTTGAGGTTTTCAACCAAGAAAAAGGGCTAAGTCCATCTGATTTTAAGCCTATAGGCAAAGATATTTATCTGAGTCAGTGAACTCTGATTCTTTCATATATGAAAGCTGAAAATCTTTGGGGGAAATCCTTTACAAAACGTAATGTTGAATGTAGATGTTTTGATTTTCCTTGTCTCCAACTGCAATTTCTCAAAGAAGAACTATAACAGAGCTGACTCTTTAAAACTAGACACCACACACAGCTCAGAAGACATAGCCTTTTTCTTTCTTACTACCTTTCCGTCTTCCTCCACCCTCTTCTGATGTATGTAAAATGCTAATAAGCTAAAAAGAGTTAACTGAGCACAACTTCTTCCTAACTTGATATTCTTGCCTTTGGCCAACCACTTCTATTTTTCACTTTCAGTAGGCTCAGAAGGGGTAGATGAGGAGTAGTGAGACAAATTTAAGAACATTCCTGGAGAAACTTATAACAGATTTCTTTTCGTCTTTAATATTTTTCAGCAGTGATAGAACCAAATAAGAAAGAAAGAGATAGCAGTAGTAATTTGGTTTTGTTGCTGGTTATGGGGGACTGGAGGGAACAATCCCTCTCAAAATATTATGCTTGCAAGTTACACAAACTGGGTTTAAGTTTTATGAGAGAAAAATAAAGTTCCAAAGTGTCCGTAAACAAAAGAAGAAGTCTTATTTTGGTATTAATCCTTCTAAAGCTGTTGTTTGATGCACTAACTTTTCCTCACAGGTGCTTACTGAGATTTGCACATTGTAGGCATTCAATAATTATGGGTTAAATTATTTTTGATTCAGGACAGGAATTACATCAATTTTGTATGAACAAATCATTTTTACTTGAATATTAATCACAAAACAATAAATGATGTAGCAATATAATAATTCTTATTTTATGATTATTATTATCTATTGAGCACCTTCAATTTGCCTGCCATTGAAATGTACATATATTACTAGGTAGTTGTCTGAGGTAAGAGAACTTTCCAGACGGCTCAATTAATTTCTTAGAAACCAAATAAATCAGCTATTTGATCAGTAGACATCCATTATCGATACTTTAATATTTGATAAAAGAATGATGTTCTACTTTTGGTAGTATTTATCTTTATAAAATATACATATATAAAATAAGATAAACACATGAAAAGATTCTAAAATTTTCACTAAAATCTTCACCATTTAGACAGAAATATTTTGTTTGCTGCAGTAGTGAGAAGGCAATCAATGTAGCATTTTCTATATTGTGTTTCTTCCTATAAATAAATTCAGAAATTTTTGCTTTCTTAATATAAATTATTAACCTCAACTGGCAAATCCTGATTTTTAGGATATTATAATGGTGGATAAGATATATACGAGTTTAGGGTTTTAAAATATTTAAAATGAACTGAGCCAGGTGTGGTGACTCACACCTGTAATCCCAGTACTTTGGGAGGCTGAGGGTGGATGGATCACCTGAGTTCAGGAGTTCAACACCAACCTGGCCAACATGGTGAAACCCTGTCTCTACTAAAAATACAAAAATTAGCCAGGTGTGGTGGCACACAGCTGTAGTCTCGGGAGACTGAGGCCAATCACCTGAACCTAGGAGGTGAAGGTTACAGTGAACTGAGATCGTGCCATTACACTCCAGCCTGGGTAACAAAGTGAGACTCTGCCTCAAAAAATAAATAAATAAAAAGTAAAATAATATAAAATGGACTGAAAAAACTGGACAGATCCAAAGTGACAAGAGCAAGTCAGTTTCTATTAATCTCAGATCTAGGTGGTTCAGATGAGGCACAATATGACCAGGAAGCTAGCAACCTACCACTTTTTGAAAGTTGGGCAATTTAATACTGGCAAAGACTCAAAATATCCTTGAAGTATGTAGTCTACGGGTTTGAAGAAGCTTTTGTTTTGTCTGTCTAATCAAATCTTCTTAAACTTTAATTAAGAGAGAATGTGAGAGGGATAGAATGTGGATCACACATAATGTTATTGCATTGTAAGTTGGAATCATAGGAGCAGTCAAGACATTTATTGAAATTTAGTTGCAAAGCACTCTACATTAATGTTCTATTATAACAATTTCATTTCTATTGTATCAAATGATGGATGAAGATACAGTTATCTGGTCTGATGGATATGATACTAGGCAAAGGTGTAGTGCTCTGTGCTTCCTTATTTAATAATTGAGCTTACACTTTTCCCCCAGAGGACAACTATATACTACATTTTCAAGTAATTTACCATCTTTAAAATTCCCATTCAGTTTGCAAGACAATCATTACTGCTTTATTATCAAATAAGAATGTCGTAAGATTGACTGTAAAAGAATTGTTAGAATTTGGTCAGCATTTTGCCTTTGATGATAGTGCTGTGGAGTGGTAGGTAAAACTACATAGGGATCTGTTATAGACTGAGTTGTATTCTTCTGCCCAAATTCATGTGCTGAAGCCCTAACTCTCAATGTATTTGGAGACAGGGGCTTTAAGGAGGTAAGGTTAAGTGAGGGTATAGGGCAAGGATCCTATTCAATAGGACAGACGTCTCTATAAGAAGAGGAGCAATACCAGGAGTGTGCATGTATAGAGGACAGATCATGTGAGCAAACAACACAGAGGCAGCCCTCAGCAAGCCAGAGGAAAGTCTTCACCAGAAACCAAATCTCCCGACATCTTGATCTTGGACTTCCAACCTCCAGAACTGTGAGAAAATAAATTTCTGTTGTGGAAGCCTCCCAGGATGTGGTATTCTGTTATGGTGGCCTTAACAGACGAATACAGGATCTTGTAGGATATCAACTTTCCGAGTATTACCTATAGCTTCAACTCTTCTTAGTTTCCCTAAGTGACTAGTTGTGGACCTATCACAAGCTTGTTTATCAAGATGCTTCTTGAACTTAGGGTTTTACAGTGTTTAAAATGGATAGTTTAAATATTTTCAGTGCTGTCTCTAGTTAGCAAGTTCTATGCTTGTTACCCACTTTAAAATAGTGTGGAGTTTTTTTGTTGTTGTTGTTTTGGAGATGGAGTCTCGCTCTGTTGCCCAGTCTGGAGTGCAGTGGCACGATCTCAGCTCACTGCAAGCTCTGCCTCTCAGGTTCACGCCATTCTCCTGCCTCAGCCTCCTAAGTAGCTGGGACCACAGGCACCCGCCACCATGCCCGGCTAATTTTTTTGTATTTTTAATAGAGACGGGTTTCACCGTGTTAGCCAGGATGGTCTTGATCTCCTGACCTCATGATCCACCCACCGCAGCCTCCCAAAGTGCTGGGATTACAGGCGTGAGCCCGGCCTAAAATCTGTTTTATTGTAATAAAATATACATAACATAAAATGTACAATTTTAACCATTTTTAAGTGTACAATTCTGTGGTATTAAATACATTCACAATATTGTGCAACTATCACCACCATGCATCTCCAGAATGTTTTCATCTTCCTTAAGTAAACTCTATACCCTTTAAGTAACTCCTCATTTTCTGTTCACTCAAACACTGGTGACCACCTGATATGGTCTGGCTCTGTGCCTCCATCCAAATCTCGTTTCAAATTGTAATCTCCAGTATTAGAGAGGGGACTGGTGGGAGATGATTGAATCATGGGGGCAGACTTCCCCCTTGCTGTTCTTGTGGTAGTTTTCAGGAGATCTTTTGTTTGAAAGTATGTAGCACCTCTCTATTTGCTCCCTGTCTCTCTTACTGGCCGTGTGAAGATGTGCCTGCCTCCCTTATGCCTTCTGCCATGATTATAAGTTTCCTGAGGCCTCTCTAGCCATGCCTCCTGTAGAGCCTAAAGAATTGTGAGTCAATTACATCTCTTTTCTTCATAAATTACTCAGTTTCAGGTAGTTCTTTATAGTAATACAAGAATGGACTAATACATCATGCTTCTATGTTCTGTCTCTATGAATTTGACTACTGTAGATAGCTGATACAAGTGGAATTATACAAGATTTATCCTTTTGTGACTGGTTATTTCACTTAGCATAATGTCTTCAGGTTGCATCTATCAGGGGCTATATTTAGAATACTTACAATTGACATTATGTGGACACCATGTTTTGAACCCTATAGTTGCTTTATACAGAGGTCTAGGGTTGGGGTCTCAAGGTAAGGTCTAGGTCCACAAGATGAGAAGGCACTAAGAGGCTAGAGGCAAAGGCTATTTACCAGGTACTTACAGACAATTTTATTATTTTAAAAACTAGTGTGGTCATACCAGTGACACCACCTAAATATCAGTTCCCTTCTTGTGCATCATGACTTTCTCAAGAGTCACACAAAATGTTATGTGTGCCTGTTTGAAATACACCTGCCTATAGGAAAAAACTAATGAGTTTTTCGATGGAGTGAATTTATCTTCATTTGCCATGAAAGGCTGGTCATGTTTAATAAATATAATAATAATATTTTTAAATTGCCTGCTAGAATGAGCATCAAATTTCAGCCAGATTTGCAATCATTTGCCTATGACAGCTTATTTGGTCACATGATATTTTCTCTTTTGACAAGCAGGTACCTATCCTTAATAGTTAATAACCTCTAGAGTGGATATGCATCACAATTGTATTTATTTATTTATTTATTTTTGAGACATAGTTTTGCTCTTGTTGCCATAATCTTATTTGTCATATGTCTCTAGCCACTGGTTTTCTCTTGATGATGTACTTTGTTCTCATGAATTCACCAATTTATAATATTAGTCTACATGTGATCATTATATATTTTAATAATAGCTTTCTTGAGACATAATTCATATGTCATAAAATTGCCTTTTAAAATATACAATACAGAAGTCTTTGATATATTCATAGTTATGCAGTCATCATCTCTATTTAGTTTTAGGTAGGTTTATCACCCCCAATACCCACTAGCAATCACTCTCTATTCCCTAGTGCCTAGAGTCACTGTCCTACTTTCTGTCAGTATGGATTTGCCTATTCTAGACATTTTATATAGATAGAAACATATGGTGTGTCTTTTCAAACTAGCTTCTTCACTTATCTGAAAATTTTTATTGTTCATTTATATTGTGGCATGTATTAAGACTTCCTTATGTTTTATTGCCAAGTAATATTCTATTGTATGAGCATACTATATTTCATTTATTCTTTCCTGTTGATATGCAGTTGGATTATTTCCGCTTTTGGGCTATTTAGCACAATGCTGCTATGAACATGTCTATGCAAGTTTTGTGTGGACATACGTTTTTATTGCTTTTAGGTACATAGCTAGAAGTGAAATTATTGGGTTATGGGAAGATTTTTTTATTTCTTCAAATTTGCGCAACTCTGTGTATGATTAATATACATGTCAGTTATTTTCAGAGTGTATAAGTGTACCTTTACACTTATATATGTATAGATATATAATCTATGAGTGTGTATTTATATATACGATTTCACATTTTTATGAAAGTGAATACTTAAATTACTGAGATAAATATTTAGACATCCCATGTACCCGCAACAATGTCATCTATGGAATATGCTAGAATCTTGGATCCTGAAACACTAACTTGAACATTTATGGATTTAACCTACCTTTATGCTTTATCATGGTAACTTCATGAGCCTAGTGACTATGATAGTTAAAGTCCTCATCTCTAAAGGATAATAGGATAGAGTCAATTAAATAAATACTGAATGTAAAGAATCCAGGATGTACCTAGGAAATATTAAGCTTTGAATACATGACATATACCCTTATTCATCAGTATATTTCAGCCTAATTCCTGAGTTTCTTCCTTTGCTATGAAATTTTGTATAAATTGGAAAACCAGCAGTTGGTATTCAGTTTAAATGGAATAATCATCAAAGGCATTCTGTTGAATTAGCTTTTAAAGCACTTAATTCTAATTCATATTATGCCTGATGTGTAAAGAGGCAATAAAGACAAAAAATAACTTTACGTCTGTTGTAAACTTTATTCCAAAGATAAATTGCTATCATTATCACTAATAACATCTCTCTATATAAATTTGATTTGATTCCTTAAAATTTGAGAATATCAGAATGTCCTTCGGTATGCGTAAATTAGACCACCCCTCAAAATGCAGCTCTAATAGTACTCTTCGAAATTGAAACAATCTTTTAAAATGTATTTTAGAGCAAAGCTAAAAAGCACCCATCCTTCTTAAAAATATCTAAATCCTATCTGACTTTTGAATCATTCTCAAAATTCACATTAAAAACCTCTCTTCCTTGCAGTGAGTTCTTCCTGTTACTGTTCCTCTTCAGAGAATCAAGATAAAACAAACAAAAACCTTTAAATATTCATCTAACCTTTCCAGTGGTTCCTGTACAGTTTAATCAAATACCACTATTTTGTAGTTAATGTGTCTCTCCCCATCCATGCTCGGATGGGTGTTCTTTCTGAATAGGTTTAAGTAACTTCCAAATATACCATGATTCACAGTTGACATTCTTTTGGGGCTTACAAGTAAAGCCAACAAACAGTGCAAAAGAAATATCAAATAGCTGGATGGGACCACTGGTCAGCAATTGTAACTCCTACAGCATAGGGAGATAAACTTTATGAATATAACACAGAAAGTACCTGTAGAACTCTAAAAAAGTCAATGCCATGAACTATGGCTTGGAGAAGCTGAGCTCAAACAGAAAGTTATTTTGGCCACATTTATCCTGTAACTTTTATTAATTTCCCAATGGCATTGCCATGAAAGAAAAAGGCTGTACTGTGCAAGCCATTGGAGGACGCAACTTCTGAGAATGAGCATGGGGGTTCTGGTATTGCAGAAGTCAGTGGGAGATGTTAAATTCTTCCACCGAAGACTCCATCCTTAAAATTTAAAAATTGTGAACAGTTTCAGGTATATACTGAAATACATCCCTAGTTTCTGAATTTATCCAGATACAGCAAATAATGGGGGGTGGCAAAAGAGGGAGGAGGGCTTGGAATAGAGTTGACTCAAGAGTTATTCAGTGACTAGTACAGAATTTGATGAATTCAGAAGGAGACCAAGGCAAGCTCAGGATAGATGAATTCTATCAGCCTCTCCTACTGGAGAGTTTCATCACTGCCAGAGTGAGATGGGACTAGGATTCTGGCACTAAATCCAGAACCACTCTGTTAGATTTGTATATGATTTTAAAGCAGTGGAGTTCACATTATGTCTCTACTATCATAGCAAAGTATAAGCTACTAAATTTCATGGTGCCCTAGCATTCTTTACATTTTGTGTAAAATGGAGATGATGACATTACTTCATCAGAAAAGTTATGTCATCAGGGTATTTGATTCCATCAGTTTCTACACATATCCCTGCAATGCTAGAATTCTTATAATCATCCTTAAAAATTGCTTGCTCCAACTATTGCAAAGGACAGGGCATATAGTATTTTCTCTCGGAGCAGCATCATTGAGGGGTTAGGAAAAGAATATACAGGATATCCTGGCAGTTAGTTGAAATAAAACAAGACAATAATAACACTTCATGGTGTCAGAATTACCTTAGACTTTATATAAAGCACATAGAACCATATTGACACAAAGTAAGCATTTACTAAATGTTAGTGATGATATGTACCCTTTCCTGTTCTTTTAAGTTTTATTTCTAATTAGCACATAATTGTATATATTTATGAATATAGCGTAATATTTCAATAAATATATACATTGTGTAATGATCAAATCAGAATATTCAGCAGATTATATTTGTTTACATCTAATTTTAATTACTATTTAAGAAACAACATAAATTTACTAAATGATAAGTTCATTCTTAACAAATGCAAATCATGCTGTCTTTGTAAAGATCTGATACCAAAATCCACTTCAGGTATTATCAAGGGGCATTATTTCAGTTGCTGGCTTCAAACAGATGATTGTCCTTGACATTATTGTGCTTCCAGGACTGACTAGGTGAGCATTGTCCCTTACAGATCATAGCAGCGTTAAACACATTCTCTTCCTGGTTGAGTTGCACTTTATGTCAGCAAAGCCACTGGGAATGGGATTCCAGTTCCTTGCCTTGGCATGGTGGTTTTGCCATGCATGTTTCTCTTTATGGCCCTCAGTTTGACTTTCAATCTCCATATAACGTTCATGTTGAAAAATTCTTTTTCTGACTTCTAGAATATTGTAAGATTACGGTCTTTGCATTCTCCAGCAAGCAACATTTCATTCACCCATACTAGGCTTTCATTTCTTCTATCATTGACTATTTTAATTTGTTCCTGGTGGCATTCCAGATTGTTTGCTAAACTGGCTGCAGATGGTTTTGAATGTGGCTGCTGCCAGCATTGTTACTAAGACATGGTCTACAGATCATATTTCTCCTATCTTACAGTCTTTATGTTGACTGCCTCTTGAACAGCATAGCACTTTAAAAAATCCTTTTAATGACCTGTAGAGCTATCAATGGCCCTAATTCTGTTTACTTTTCTGACTTTTAAACGTTTTTAAACTCCAACACAGACTCTTCAGTTATCCAATATTATGTTGTCATGTAGAGCATAACTGGTAGAGTGAATTGGTAATTGAGTTATCATGCAGACTGGTTTCAGTCTGTCCCAGGCGCCAAAAACCAGAATGATTTGAAGGGTGCACAGAGAGCAGAAATTTTGTGGTGAATAATTTTAGATGTATTTTAAGATTAATAATTTTACTTAATTATCACCTTACCTTCTTGAGATGCTTTTGGTTGTTTTTAAAGTGTTTTTTCTTATCTTCTGCCCAAACAAGGTAAAAAAAAAAATAAAAAAAAAAAGGATGCAATGGCCTCTCAAATGTGTACTTAACTTGTGAGGTTTAGAGCAATCACTGAATAAAAGTGCTAAAAGGAGATACTGCTATGTGTAATGACCTTAGTTGTTTTGAGACATTTTTTACTTACCTTGAGGACATACAAACTGTAAAGCCACAAACTGCAGCAAGTCATTTTTGGTGCACCATATGACTTTGTAGTTGGGATCATCAAGTTTTTTTCCGGACACAAGAGGAGTAAAAGGATGTAACTAGTCCTCTGTTCCACCTAAATTATCACAGCTAGGAGGCAGGATTTGTTTGTGTTTGTTTCTTTTCTATCTCTTCATATTTTCTCATATAAAATTAGTTGGAAATTAAATGGAATTTTTTTTTTTACATATATATAGTTGTGATTTTCTTTTTGGGGGTAGGGTTTGGTAGATAAATCACTATTTGTTTCCAAGTTTGGGAAGCAGTTGAGAAACAAGATATAGGAAATAGAGAGCTGGAGGTCAAGTGTAAGCTTTATTATAGAAAAATGTGATTGAAGAACGTGGCTCTAGATCTGCAGTCAAATAAACCTGATAATGCTTTCTGTGTCTCTAAACCTAGACTTTAGAACAGCCTACATGAAGGAGGGTTTGGTCTTCAAAGCAGTCACACCGAGAATACCTCTTCACATTGGATCAAAGCCAAGAAGAAAGAAAACAATACTCTCATCCTCTTATGATTTCAGCTTTTTAGAAAATTAGTTTGAAAGAGTTTTTGTAGGAATGGTGTGTTAGATTATTTGGCTTACTGCCTCTTGCTAAAAATGGCAAGATATAGTGGAATGCGCACATATATTTGGGATACTGCCATAACAAATATTAAATATTTTGGAAAAGTTAAAACCTAAAGAAATAAGCAGAATAAACCGACTATCAGAGCACTAAAATTGTTTCTTTGTTAATTTCATGCTGAGGGTAAAAGTGACACACTCTTGGACCTCTTGGGGCAAGAAAAACAGAAGTTAAAACCCAAGATTTTGTGTTTTATAAAAGATTATCTTGGCTGGGCGCAGCGACTCATACCTGTAATCCCAGCACTTTGGGAGGCCAAGGCGGGCGGATCACAAGGTCAGGAGATCAAGACCATCCTGGCCAACATGGTGACACCCCGTCTCTACTAAAAATAAAAGCAAATTAGCGGGGCGTGGCAGCATGCAACTGTAGTCCCAGCTACTCAGAAGGCTGAGGCAGGAGAATTGCTTGAATCCAGGAGGTGGAGGCTGCAGTGAGCCACGATCGTGCCACTGCACTCCAGCCTGGCAACAGAGCAAGACTACATCAAGAGAAAAAAAAAAAAAAGGAAATTGTCTATAGTTTAAAGACTTCCTCTCACATTCAAGTAGGACCTAAAAAGTCTCACTCTGAGGAGATTAGGGTAACCTATAATTAAAGCTATCATTGTATATCTCCCCAAACATGAAAAATATACCTTAGTGGGGCAGTGAAGTAGGAAAATAGAAAGAAAAAAGAGAAAATATCTAAAAAAGTGTGACAGGAGACAAATATTCCTCTTTAGTTTTGTCCCCAGGTTTGAGATGTTTCCCAGCTGGTGGTACCATCAGATGCCTCTGTATAGGGCATATTTATCCTGGACTTCAGGAAGTTTCTGTTCAATTAAAAAAAAAATACAATGCCTACTATTCTGCCAAATGTAAAAAGGCATAAACAAGGCATTATGAGTGAGAAGCAGAGGAGGTAATAGCAGCAGAAACAGATTTCACACATTAGAATTATTTGAATATTATAAAACATCTGTGATTTCTATGTTAAAAGAAAAGAAGATGTCTGCTTCTGATTATGAAAAGTTAACCTCTACAGGACTTCCCCTACCCTTGTAAATAAGTAGAAAACTAGAAAAAAGTACAAAATAACTTTTCTTAGATGTTGAAAAAACGTCAGTGCAAGCTGATGTGCTCTGAGGGAAGGGAAACAAAGATAGTAAGCCATGCGATCACAACAGCTGTATGTCTTGTGGCAGTTTTTGAATTGGTGCAGAGTTTGGAAGCCCAAACAGAGCTCAGAAATTTTACCAACATGAAGAGTCAAATAATTTTCAGGCAAATTCTGCAAGAGAACTTCTGCATGGAAGAAAGAGCTATGCAAGAAAGAGCTGTGGAAATCTACATAATGATTTCCTTGAAGCTTTGTCTTAATATCCATCTGTACAAGCATAGGGTAAAATCCAAAAACTGCATAAATAACAATGATCGTAAAAAGAACAATTGCTAAGGAAGAGTAAATTGACCAATATTAAGAGTTCACGAAGTCTGGAAATCATTTGCATTTCCACTAGATGGAAGAGACCATGTTGAGTATATTAAGTGAAGACTGTGAAAGGGTCACATGTTAGTAGCAGGACTAAACTTAGGTTAGAGTAAAAGCCCACTCTACTCAGGCCCTACAAAATCCTAAAACAAGCCCTATAAAAGATCAAGCTGATTCACAAGTGCTCTAATTGCCTGCCAGAATAGCTTACAACTCTAAAGTAATACAGTAAAATCCAGTTCTCAATGATGGAAAATTTATGCTGTTTAGAATGTAATGAAAGTTACTAAACATGCAAAGAAGCAGAAAATAATAACTCCTACTAACTAGGAGAAAAAGCAGTTAATAGAAACAGACCCTGAAATGACAGAAATGATGAAATTAGCAGACAATGATTTTAAAAGAGCTCTTATAAATATGCTCAATGTGCTCCAGTATTTGAAGGAAAGTAATAAGAAGGTACCAAAGCCAATGATATCTACAAGACAATTGGAAATCTGGCTCTGAATAGTTGGTGATAGTAAATATTTTAATAATTTAATTTGTGATAATATTATTGTAATTATTTTTGAATAAATTCTTTCAGAAAATTACATTAAAATATTTATAGATAAAATGATACACAATAGGAATTGCTTCTACTTTTGTGGGTATGGGAGAAGTTAGATGAGATATAAATGAGGCAAGATTGGCTAGGATTAGATACTTAAGCTGTGTGAGTTTTGAGTTTATTCAATTACTGTATCTGCTTGTGTGTAAATAGTTAAAGAAAACTTGATGGAACTGTTTTTCAGCAGAAAGGATGAAGAAAATGAAAATGAATAAACTGGTAAATTGGCCATAATTTAAACAACACCTGGAGAGACAAGTAGATGAAAAACCGAGTGAGAAAGGTGAGAGGACACTATAGGACTTTAGCAATATTTGATTAGAGTCCCAGTAGGAGGAGCAGAGGTAATATTCAAAAACATAATGGCCGAAAAACTTCCAGAAGCGAGAAATTCTTCAATTTACAGAATCGAGTTACCCAGAAGAAATTCCAACTATAATAAAATTTAAAAATCCATACCTAGTCATAAAATAACAAAATTATGACAAACCAAAGAGAGGAAATACCTTTAAAAACTTGAAGAAACCAAACCCAAATTCTGCTTGAAGTACTGAAAACTGTAAGTTTTACTCAACTGTAAAAGTGAAAGTTTCTGTAAGTAGAATATTTTTAATTTTCCAGGGAGAAATTGTCCACCTAGAATTTCACACCCATCTAAAATATTTTTCAAAGGTAAGAGTAAAATAAAGATATTTTCAAAGCAATGAATCTGAAAAAATTATAAATAGAAGTCTCTGACTGAAGGATGTTTTAAAGGTGCTTAAGAAGGATGACAGTGATCCCAGATGGAAGTCGTGAAATGAAAAAGGGAATTAAGGGGGAAAATGGGTAATAATGTGAACAACTATAAAGAAACATTGATTATATAAGGTAATTATAATAATGTCTAATAGAATGAAAATTATTGAATCAAAATATCTGAAAAAATATCAAAAATATCAATCAAGAAGGATAGCATTAAATATTCTCAGGCCCTTGTGTTATCTGAGAGGACAGTAAATGTTTTGATTAATTTAGTTTTATATGAATATTGTAATTGCTAGGATAACCACTAAAAGAACAGAGCCAGATAGAACAGAGGAAAATGCTAAAAATATCAAGCAATACAAAAGTAAGCAATAAAGAAGAGAAACAGTATTGGTTGAGCAGTACACATAGATAATAGATTTAAACCTGAATATAACAGTATTTATACAAATAATAATAACATAAAGGTTAAATTAAAATATAAAGGTTTTCTGAATGAATTTCTAAAATTCCAATCACATTATTTAAAAGAGAAACATCTAAAACCTAAGGATATGGAAAAGTTGAAAAAGTGGGAATAGGAAATATATACTAGGAAATTATTAACCAACTGAAATATTTTGTAGGTATGACAATAGACAAACTAGATTTTAGGCAGAAACATTAAGGGAGGTAAAAAAGATTACTTCATATGAATAAGGAAAATACACCAATTTAAATCTTAAATTGCACTTAATATTGCTTCAAATATATAAAACAAAAATTGCCCATTCACTGAACCATAAAAGCTCAAAAATTTTAAAGAATTGCCATCATACAGGGACTATTATCTGATAAAAGGCAAATAAAAGCTAAAAGTCAATATAAAAAGCAGAACTAGAAAATTGTTAAGTATTTGGACATTAACTGTTGTGAGTTAAAAAGAAATGAAAATGAAAGTAACACTTTTGATTGAATGATAGCAAAATATTACATATAGAAAATGCATGATGGAACTACAGTTGTACTTACAGAGCAGTTTATAGATTTAAATACCTATATTATAAAATAAGAAAGGTTAAAAATAACAAAATAAACATCCATCTCAGCAGTTAGAAAAGGATAACAAAAGAAATCCAAGCAAAGTAGAGGAAATGATGCAGTATTCATATTTATATCACCAGAGATTAGTGATATAGAAATGTATAGTAGTAAAGATTAACAAAACCAAGAGTTGATTCTTTGAAAAAACTTACACAAATTATGAATATCTGGCCATTCTAAAGTAGTTATAAGTCAGTATTCCATCAGGGTACAGAAACTATATTGCTAATTTTAAGAGATTATTAGCTAGTAGCAGGGAATAGTCTACCAAGGGAGGTAAAGAAAACTCTAACCAACCTGGAAATAGAGGCCATAGGGGCAGCTTTGAGCTGAGAGAAAGTACCCAAGGAAGGAAGAACCTTGAAAGAGGGACCCTGGCAAGGATGAGCTTCACATCTCATGGAGAAAGTGTGGCTGTGGCCCACTGCCTCTGAAAAGAATTTGCTAAATGCCACAGGCCAGACCTGGAGAACAGGAAATCATTTTCTGAGGGTGCCAGCAAAACTTACTAGGAAGCTGCCTGCTGGGTGCATTGGAAAATCATCCACTGAGGTGCTGCTGAAATCACGGAAGTGTGTGTCGCTGGAGTTTCTGATGCTGCTGGCTGCTGTGAACCACAGGAGCGAGAAGAAAACTCATTGGAAGCAGAAAGGAAAGCCCCTTCTTACAGCTTTCTTGTAGTGCTCTCTTCTGACCTAGTTTAACACTGTGCTAGCTGACAAAGGAGAAATATGTACAAGGTCTAACTCCAGTACTATAGAGGTAGGGTGATGAACGATGAGAGATCAATAACTGGCGCACATGAAATATTATATGAAAATACAGTATACAAATTGTGGGTGCCAGTAATATCTTTCAAATATAATGTTAACTTAAAGGAGAAAATCACAGAAGAATGATTATACTATGACTCTGTTTTATACCGAGTTGAAAAAAATGTCAGTGAATTTATAAAGTATAGTAAGAACATAATTGTCATAAAGTAATTGTCATATTCCAGAGAGGGAGGAAAAACATTGTGAGCAGTTAAAGACAATTGGTGTGTTTCAGGTGGGGCCTGATTGTGCCACCTGAAATTCTCTTTCTTGATCTTTATAGTGGGTATAATATGTGTACTTTATCACAATGTGTTAAATTATATTTATATGTTTAATAATGATATTAATATAGATACACCAGTTTCCTGTGTTTGTCTGGAACATTTTTTCTAGTTTTTATTTTCAACCATCTTGAGTAGTTAGATGTATCATACCGCTGTCTAGAGAGCTCAGGGGATTTACCAAAGTGGTGATTGAAGAATGAATAGTTTTCACATGATATGGTGGTTTGGCTGTGTCCCCACCCAAATTTCATCTGAATTGTAGTTTCCATAATCCCCACGTGTGGTGGAAAGGACCCCGTGGGGGATAATTAAATCATGAGGGCTATTTCTCCCATGCTGTTCTCATGATAGTGAGTGAGTTCTCACAAGATCTGATGGTTTCATAAGGGGCTTCTTGCTTTGCTCATCACGCATTCTTCTGTCTCCTGCTGCCTTGTGAAGAAGGATGTATTTGGTTTCCCTTCCACCATGAATGTAAGTTTCCTGAGGCCTCCTTTGTCCTGTGGAACTGTGAGTGAATTAAACCTCTTTTCTTTTTAAATTTTCCAGTCTTGGGCAGTTCTTTATAGCAGCATGAGAATGGCCTAATACACCAGAGAAAACACTAATTCCTTATTCTGAGATGTTATATTTTGAACATATGAATTTTTGACTGTTAGTGCTACAGCCTAAGTTTAAATTTCTTGTTGTATCATAAATAAAATGGAACTCAGAGAGGTAAATTATTAGTTCAAGGTTACATGACTACCTGTGGCTAAAAGCTGGACTTATACAAGGTTTTCTGACTTTCAGTTCAGTGCTATTTCCATTACCCTGTGATGTTTTACCTATTGCATACCTTCGAAGAATGCATCACAACATCAAATGGAATCTAAATGGGGTAAACATGTTGACCTTATAGAGTCCCACGTATACTTTATGTCCTAAAGAGGCCCATTTTAACATGCTACAGAGAAGAAGCCTACTTTAATCACTTTTGAAGATTGTAGTCAAGCAACAAGAAACATGCATGTATTAATTTCATCTAACTAGACTAACTTAGTGAAGTGAGGGCTGCTTTCTACTAATTTGATCATTCCCTCTTTAGTAACTAACATGATATGGTTTTTTGCAGGCATTTCCTTACTTCATATCTATAGTGAAGCATGGATGTAGTGTGTAAGACCTAATGAGTACATTTCTACAAGGTCTTTCATTTTCTTCAACCTGAGAATTGGTTCCATTCTTTAGATAATTAGTTTTATTCAAAATGATACTACATGTTCTTTCACCAACCCCCTGAACCACATTTTACTCAATGTAGTTCTGACTTGGCTTAAGATTTTATATCTCCTTTATCTCTATGGGACAGTTTATAGCTGCCTATTCAAATGGGTTCTTTTACTTAAGAGTATAAAAAAAAAAATCACAGCCAATTTGAACCAAATATTTTTGTCTCATGAAACTTAGAACTCCAGGAAGGAAGCCAACTTCAGGTGTAGCTCATCCTGGAAATCAGACATTATTATTAGGGTACTCGCTCACTGTTCTACTTGTCCCTATTTGACCTCATTCTGCAGGTGAACTCTCACCATGTGCCAGTCAAGATGGCTTCCCTCAGCCTAGACACATATTTTTTTGGAGTCCCTGTTAGCTCCAGTGAAAAGCTTTAGAAAATACTCTAATTGGCTTTAGCAGAATCATGTGACCATATGGGAAATGGCCAGCTTTGGGTAATATTCTCTTTTTCTTGTGTGTAGAGGAAGGTATGGTAGTTTGAATGAAAGCCTGTTGGGATTGTAAGGAATCAGAGACCTTATTCTCCAAAGGAAAAACGGGGTGCTTTAAAAGCAAAGAAGGGGAACCAAGGAACATATTGCTATGACTAAAATCATAGCTTTCATAGTCCATTTATAAGGTCAAAATTACCGTTCTGGAAACATGTGTCTTACTGTAGTGCAGCTCATATATCGTATATTCTACATATGCACAAAGAATAATGTTAAAAATGTCATATGGAACGACGCATGCTTAGAAAACCTATATATTCTTTGACTTACAAGATGTTTTAGGTTTCATTTAAATATAAAAAGACTTGGTCTCCATAGGTGTTCTTAAACATTTTTGATGAGAATATAAATTGACATAACATTTCTATAAAATATTTTTCCATTGTGTAACCAAAAGACTTAAAAGTCTTCTTGAGATTTGACCTAAGTATTTAACTGCTTCAAGGTAATTATACTAAAGAAATAATAAGGAACGAAGATAAAGATCATGTAGAAGAATGTAAATTATAGAGATATTCAAACTAATGAAAATTAGAGGCCAGGTGCAGTGGCTCATGCCTGTAATCTCAGCACTTTGGGAGGCCGAGGCGGGTGGATCACCTGAGGTCGGGAGTTTGAGACCAGCCTGGACAACGTGGAAACCCGGTCTGTACTAAAAATACAAAAATTAGCCAGGCATGGTGGCACGCGCCTGTAGTCCCAGCTGCTGAGTAGACTGAGGCGGGAGAATCTCCTGAACCTGGGAGGTGGAGGTTGCAGTGAGCTGAAATCGTGCCACTGCACTCCAGCCTGGGTGACAGAGCAAGACTCCGGAAAGAAAGAAAAGAAAAGAAAAGAAAAGGGAGGGGAGAGGAGAGGAGGGGAGGGGAATTAGGAACAGATTAAATGTCCTAATCTAGGAGAATGGTTTAAAAAAAGATGGCATGTCCAAATAATGTTGTATCATACAATCATATAAAATGGTTTTGAATCTAGTTTCTTTTTTCTGAGACAATGCTTTTGAATCTAGTTTCTTTTTTTCTGAGAAAAAAGAAACTAGATTCAAAAGCATATACTTATAATAGTTCATATTTCATGTTTGTAAATAGTTATATGTATACAGCTACACAAAAGTATGCTTTTCTGGGGAAAGAGATTGTATGTGGTTCTGCATTATGTTTATATTGCTCTAATCTAAATTGATGATCTATTGTTATAAAATTTTTAGAAAAGTCTTAGTCTACTGAAAAGTATATCCTAGTTACCTTTAGTGATTGTATTCGTCATGATCAATTAAGAGTTCTAGGTGCCTTGCCAATAGCTGTGCTGCTGTGACAATATAACTCATTCCCACAGAGCTCAGTGCAAAATAGAGCTGCTTAGAAAAGCTCCATCACCTCTGAGTACTTAAGTGTGTTTGTCAACGAGCACGGTGTAAGCTGCTTTGATGCCTGGAAAGAGAGGGTAGAATCAAAGTGACTAAAAAAGGAGTCTGCCTTTATTATTCCCAAAGGGTACTAAAAGATAAAAACTTGTTGAGGGCAGGGTTGGTGTCTGCTGTGCCCATCAGATTGTCTGTTGCATAGGGGGTGTTCACTAAGTAGCCATTAGATGCATCATTTTCTCATTCACAGAAAGTAACAACTCAAGTAACAATACCAGATAGCTGTGAAAACATCTCCTCACTCACTACCTCTATCTTTGAAATATTTAAATGTTGGCACCTCTGAAGAGATGCTTGTCAGTTGGCATTTATAGAGACAAGCGTCATGCAACATGAGGTCTACAGCTTCTCCAGGTAACTCTCACCCTTTCTGACGGGATACGCTATGAGAAAAGTGTCATGCAAACAGCCCAGAAACAAGAACTGAACAGCACTAACATCAAACAAAATCAGCCCCTGGATTTTCTGACAAACCAGAAATAATTATCCAGGTGCAGGCAGCATACCCAAGTTGGCATTTGTAAGTTCTTACATTTAGCAATAAATATTGGGAGGGAACCATGTCTGCAGTCTTGGGAGTGACTGAACCTTAGTTATTTGATTTATAGTGTTCCAAATCAGAACAGAAACCCCTTTCTTGCTTCAAGTACATGGTTGGATTCTTGGCAATATGTATAGACCAAATGGAGCTTACCTAAACCTGCTTTCCATTGACTTTTACCCTCATATTTTCTTCTACTAAGAAACTGAAAATGACTAAAGGCAGCAAATAAAACCTGTGGCCAGGACATAGCTCTGCAGTTGTTTGGCAAAGGCTAGGCACACTGAGTGAATAACAAAAGGAAAACAACCTAGGAATCCACAGATTGAAAAGATTTAAATACATTTGTTACAGCATGTACCCAAATACCTACTAAAGAAATTACTGTGCAGCGGTGCATGCCATAGGGATACTTTGTGTATATGACAAATAAGGAAAATGTCCCTAAATCATTCTTGGACTAAAGCCCGATACCCATTCTCTGTATTTAACAGATTCTCAGAAGGCACGGCAGAGTTGAGGTGTCTCGGCCACTGTGTGCCAGGGAAGCATCACCTGGAGGTTTGGAACAAAATTGAGAGTGGGATCATTTGAAATCAACAGGGTACAAAGTAAGCACAGTAGCATAGCTCCCAGAGGCACACTACTCATTGCATGACCCACATTTAAACAGCAGCTTCCTGCTGAAGTCAGAACATAAAGGGATGCCTGAAGGAATTCTGAATAGGGTGGGGAAGAAAGGTGGGAAAGAGATGAATGCACAGTGTCTGGAGTTAATAAAATTCATTTCCTCCTAAGGCTCATGGCCATGGGATAGAGAGAAGAAGGCTGAAGGCAAAGGTAGGTGTTCCTGGGCAGGTAAGAATCATGCGTGAGGGGGAATGCATCATGCTTCTGTAAGAATGCTGATTCCTAAAGGAAACTCCTGAGGACATCTGATGGACACTGGAGTCCTTGTGGCATTGTTCGTGCAGGGGATGCTAACACAATGACAGACAAGCAGGCAGAATGGGGAAAAGTGAGCAAGTAAATATGCTCACCAGTGTTAATGAGTTGTTTGTTTTGAAACTCAATCATTTTTGAAAGGTTCCCACCTTCGAAAAGCTGAGTAATTTCTTTACAGCAGTGGTTGTCAAACTTATCTGTCTATGACAATCACCTAGAAGGCTTAGTAAAGCACGAATTTCCAGGGCTCTGTATTTAAAGTTTCTGATTACATATTTCTGGGGTAAGACTTGAAAATTTGCATTTCTATTAGGTTCAAAGGTGGTGCTGATGGTGCCAGTTTGGGCAGCGAAACTGAAAACCACTGCTTCTAGCACACAGGGACCTGGGGAGTGTTTATAAATGACTTTGATTCAGTAAAGATCTTTCTGTCTCAGCTTCCTAAAGTATCAATTTCATTAAAATACTAATAGAAAAAGATAAGTAGAAAGTAAGCATATTAATGTTTAGTAATTCCTTGGAGTATGACAATGGGCAACTTTGCCTGTCATATATTTTGTTCTTTGGTTTCATTTGCCCATGGGGCATATGAACTTAGATATTCTGCTTGTCTCCCCTTTCTGTGGTAACCATCTCCCTACTCCTAACTCAAATAGCAGCACCAGGTTTTAGAAGCCTATGACTGTTATGTCAAGACCCCAACCCTCCCTGTAGCACCACTGCTATGCCACTGGGGCAGCAAGGCAAATTCAAAGCGAACGACTGGCAAAGATGATACATTTCTCTGGAGACTCTAACGCGTTTTTTGCACAACCAGCTTAATTAAGAATCTGTGGCAATATATTAACCACAAGCTTATGGATCTCAATATGCCAATCAAACATAATGAGATAAATGCAAATGTCAAATCACAGACTCTTTGCCTAGGAATATCAGAAGGCTTAAAGCTGTACCTCAGTCAGTTGTCAGAAAGCAATGGGAATGGCTGGGCCTGAGGAGGGCAGGGTTTGCCCACTGCAATTTAAAAATCCATGGCATGACCTCCAGGACTGAGCTCTCACATCTCCAGGGTATGAAAATAAGGCTAAAGGCTGGGTGCTGTGGCTCACGCCTATAATCCCAGCACTTTGGGAGGTCAAGGCAGGCAGATCACCAGAGTTCAGGAGTTCTAGACCAGCCTGGCCAACATGTTGAAACCTCGTCTCTATTAAAAATACAAAAATTAGCTGGGCATGGTGGCAGACGCCTGTAATCTCAGCTACTTAGGAGGCTGAGGCAGGAGAATCACCTGAACCCAGAAGGTGGAGGTTGCAGTGAGCAGAGATTGCGCCGTTGGACTTCAGCCTGGGCGACAAGAGTGACTCCGTCTCAAAAAAAAAAAAGGAAAAGAGGCTAAAAATGGTTAGTTTACAGCCTCACATTAAGATGATGATGATGATGATGATGATACATCTCAAGATGCTGACCTACTTCTGAAGAATGAAGAACAGGGCTAGAAGTCAGGAGCCAAAATCCACATTTGCATTCCAGATCTGTCACTATAAGACAAGCCAAATGACATCCCTTTGAATATCTAGTGAAGTAGGAAGGCTGATAACTGCTTGTTTTATAATAACGCATATCAGTAAAGGAAGTAATGGATTTAATGATATTATTTTATCTTCTGAATGAGTAGGTTAAAAAATGGTTAAAATAGAGGACTGTCATCTGTTTGGTGTATCTGGCTCAGGGCCAGATTTGATGAACTTATAACGGTTGAACAACTTGCAACGTAAAGCTGGCTAACAGATGGTTGTTAACTTGAAACGTGTGTTCTCGTGGCTGAAGGGCTCGGCCTTGCTAGGATTGGTGGTGTTCGCTATTTTTATTCAATAACAAATTGAAAGCACAGTTATCAAATTTATGAGTGACACAAATTTGGAGGAGACAGCTAATATCTTCTGTGAATAAATTAACAGTGAAATATATTTTCTTTTCAACTTGGTAATAAAGTGACTATAAGAAGACATATTTTAACAGAGAAAAATGTAAGGTCCTCCACCAGGACAAAAAATCACCCAGAAAGCAAGTCCTACCAATAGGATAGGTGACTTAAACATTATATACATGGAAAAGACTTGCTTTTTAATATTAAGCATTTATGAGATTTAGCTTCTAAGAAAGTCAATGTGATTTTTTGTTGCCTTTAACGAATTATACAGAATGATAGAAGTGATAGTTTACTGTAAATTAGCCAGATTATATCAGAGCATCATCCTTATTTCTGGACAACACTCTTTTGAGTATAGAGAAAAGCAACCAGGTAGGGGAAGGGAAGGATTTCACATGAAGCATGGTTGAATGAACTGAAAGATTTTAGCCCTTATACATGAAAACTAAAGGGATAATTAGAGGTCTGATTTAAATTACTTAAAACTATAGTCATGGTGAAGAGAAACTTTTATTTATTTTTGTATGTAGAGCCCTGGAAAATATAATTAGGACCAGAACTTAGGGAGGCAAATTTTAGGTCAGCATGAGAAAGAAATTCTTTCTTTTAAAAAATGTTTATCAAAATGATACATTGGTTACAGAGGCAAAAAAATGCTGCCAAACATGTAATTAAAATCTACAGTTATCTTCTCCCTCTCCACCCTAATCCTTGCTCCCTGGAGGCAACCTCCAGGGAATTATTTTACTTAATTTCCTGGTACTCCCTCTATTTTCCAAATGTCATGCATACTCTACTTTAAAAAATTAAATCTAATGACTTCTATAGAAAATGAGAGTTTGGTTCTCTATTATTCTCCCTTCTCCTTCTCCGTTCTGTCAATTTAGTTAAAATAACTGTTTCTGCTTAAATCAATATCCAGGATGTACTTTATGTTAATAGTTTATGATTGAGACATATGAAGTATTATGAGTATATTTTCTTTCTTTCTTTCTTTCTTTCTTTCTTTCTTTCTTTCTTTCTTTCTTTCTTTCTTTCTTTCTTTCTTTCTTTCTTTCTTTAAGACGGTGGAGTCTCCCTCTGTTGCCCTGGCTGGACTGCAGTGGCGCAATCTCAGCTCACTGCAAGCTCCACCTCCCAGGTTCATGCCATTCTCCTGCCTCAGCCTCCCTAGTAGCTGGGACTACAGGCACCTGCCACCACACCTGGCTAGTGTTTTTTATATTGTTAGTAGAGACGGAGTTTCACCATGTTAGCCAGGATGGTCTCGATCTCCTGACCTCGTGATCGGTCCTCCTCGGCCTCCCAAAGTGCTGGATTACAGGCATGAGCCACCACGCCTGGCTGACTATATTTTCTTATGGAATGATTTGTCTTCCTTAGAATTAATAACTGTTTTTTTTTTTGTTTGTTTTTTCCCTTAGGTAATTTGTGTTATTTCATCCCCAAACTCTCTAGGACAGCTGCATAACTTAAATCAATACAATAAAATGCACTGGTCCGTCTCTTAGCACTATTTTTTCCTATCAAAATTCTCTCTGAAGTCCTCAGCTCAGTGGCTTCCATCTTGATGTAGCTGTGGTTTGTGCGATTCCCTTTACTTCTTTTTTGACTCTTACAGTATCCTCTTTCTTGTTTTATTTCCCTATTTGGTGGAACATTTTTCTGCAGTAGTTTCTTCAGAATAAATGTATGAGAAGTAAAATTTTTGAAATGAGCATCTATTCTTTTTTAAGTTTGATTGAGAATATTCCTGGGCTTAGAATTCTAGATTTGAAATTACATTACTTCTAAATTTTGAAGACATTGATTTATGCTATTGTTTTCCAACTTTCAGGTTCTTTGTTAAGAAGCCTAAGCCCTTACATTCATGCTGCTTTTTTTTGCCCCACTTCTGGGAAGATTTTAGTAACTTCTCTTTTACTCTTGTTAGTCTGAAATTTCTCAATGATTTCCGTTGGTGTAGAACTTTTTCATTCATTTTACAGGGCACTTGGGAAACTCTTGATTTTCAGTTCTTAGAAAGTCTTTCATCTTCTTCTTCTTCTTCTTTTTTTTTTTTTTTTTTTTGATGGAGTCTCACACTGTCGCCTGGGCTGGAGTGCAATGGTGCAATCTCGGCTCACTGTAACCTCTGTCTCCCAGGTTCACGTGATTCTCCTGCCTCTGCCTCCTGAGTAGCTGGCATTACAGGTGCACACCACCACACCTGGCTAATTTTTAGTAGACACGGTTTCACTATTTCAACCAGGGTGGTCTCGAACTCTAACTTCGGATCCACCCACCTCAGCCTCCCGAAGTGCTGGGATTATAGGTGTGAGCCACCGCACCCGGCCCCTTCTTTCGTCGTCTTTATTAGTTTTTTTGAAAGCAAATTTCCCCTTTGTTTTTTTTTTTTTGTTGTTGTTGTTGTTGTTCTCTTTCTAGAATTCCTATTAGTCAAATGTACCTTCTGAATCTTCTAATTTTCTCATATTGTCTTTCATATTCTCTTTCTTTGTATTTTGTTCTGTGTTTTAGAGAGTGCCACAAATGTGTCTTTTAATCAGTCTATCTGAGTTTTCATTTTCATTACTGTAGTTTGAATTCCAAGGGACTCCTTTTTGTTTTCTGAAAGTTTTGTTCTTGTAACATTCTGCTCTTTATTTTATGAGTACAGAATTTTTACCTCTTTAAACAATTAATGTTAATATTCTCTACATTATGTGTCTCTTTCAAGTTCCTTTTTTTCCCCATACATTGATTTCGACTGTCTTTAATGTTAGAGAGTTTCTTACAAAAAATGCTGGAATATCCTTTCATATTCTTGGGTGAGTGTATTAAATTTAGCTGTCTGGGAAATGGAGTCTCTGTAGCAAGTTTACTGGGAATTCCCTTGAAATCAACACCTAAGGGGGAAAATGTTGAGAAATTGAATGGGAATATGGTTGCAATCAGTTCACAGACAATCACATGGAAAGCTCTGGAGTTTGGATGTCTCCTCACAGATGTAAAAATTAATTTAAGCAAGTGGGCTAGACTTATTTATCCCATACCTATAAGGGCTATTTCCAGGGGTGTGATCTTATGAGAGTCATCTCTCTTGACCTGCGAGCAATTCCCTAAGAGGGAATCAGCTATACTCCATAAGCCACCAACACTCACACAGTTGACAATACCACCTCAGTCCTGAAGAGGACTCAGGGTGATACACTACAGCACCTTCTATAGAAAGGCACTAAAATACTATCATGTAGATGAGATTAGGCAAATGGTAGACCTCACCACAAAGTTATCATTTCAGAAGAGGGAATACCTTGAGACAGCCTCAAATGTCAGTATCAAAGGTATTTCTCTTGGGCTGGTAAATTTCCACAGATGAAATTGGGGAAGGCGATGGATAGCGGCCAGTGTACTAGAAGACCATTCAGGGATCTCTGTATTCACTGTACAGACCTTGTCTTAGTCCTCTTGTTTTCCAAAGATGCTTCACCTCCACCATCCACTGTGCCTTGTATCTGAGTGTCCATAATCTTCACAATTTAATATCTTTAGAAAGTAAACCAATGCGCTTCTGCCTGGATGGGAAGAACAGCTTCCTGGCTTTGTAGGGTGAGGGAGGGAATCTGTGTGTCAGACTCTTCTTACATATCCTTTAATAAATTCTCCCATATTTAGACTGACATTACAAATGTACCTGAGCTTTTCCATGGTTAGTCTTTCCCCTGGCAGGCTTAAGTTTCAAGTTTCTTTATTCCTCCAAATCAGCTTCCAAAGTTTTATTGACATTCTTGGTAGATATTTAGCAATTTCTTAGTCATTTTACTTGGATTTTGGAAATGAAGAGAGGAGATAAATGAATTGTTCAGTCTTCCATGTTTGACTTTAAGTTCCAGTAATTACCGTCTAAAAGGCAAAATGTGCTATCTGCACTATCTCAAGAGATGATGAATTCTCAACCACTGGAGGTGTTCGAGCAGAGAACAAATGATCACTTGGTATGCTGACAAGATTCCTGTGTCACATTGGAATTAGGAGCTAATTTTATCCAATCTTGAGTGTCAATGGTTCCATATGTTGTAGGATAAAGGGCTTTATGTCCATGAGAGAAAATGTTCCATGGAAGTCAGAACAGAAGTCCATGTAGTACAACTTCCTCATTTTGTAGATGGGCTTAATACTCAAAGCCTTTTTTGACTTAGCTTCCATTTACTACTTTCGTTCCAAACTCACGACATTACCCCAACACACCCTTGGATTCAGCTGTACAGAATTTCTGGCAGTTTCCCACAAGTATGATGGTATTTCATGCCTCCTTGTGTTTCCACATGCTGCTCACACCTAGAGAGCTCTTTTCCTTTTTTTGTCAAAACAACTCCTACTCGTCCTTCAAAAACTTAACCCAAGCATATCATCCTACACAAAAACTTCCCTCAGTGCCTTCTCTACGTCTTATTTAGTTGCTTCATTTTCATGTGTTCTCCACTACACTGTAAGTGCCTTAAATAGAGGAAATATTCATATGCACTTCTAGGGCTAGCACAGAACTTGGTGAATAATAACAGCTCAATAAATCTGGTTGAATGAATGCTTGAGTGATGAATGAGTAAGAAAACTGAGTCTGAGAAATTTTAAGTGACTTAACCAACAATACAGAATTGATCATTGACAGAGTTTGTTGGAAATGTAAGAAGGACTTTCAGATTTCCTGTAACATGTTCCTTTAATCACAAAACCTCCCATAATTTTCATTTTCTTTTTTTAATTATACTTTAAGTTGTGGGGTACATGTGCAGAATGTGCAGTTTTGCTACATAAATATACACGTGCCATGGTAGTTTGCTGTACCCATCAGCCTGTCATTCTTCCAATGTTATCCCTCCCATAGGCCCCCAACCCCCAACAGGTCCCAGTGTGTGATATTCCCCTCCCTATGTCCACGTGTTCTCATTGTTCAACTCCCACTTGTAAGTGAGAACATGTGGTGTTTGGTTTTCTGTTCTTGTGATAGTTTGCTGAGAATGATGGTTTCCAGCTTCATCCATGTCCCTGCAAAGGACACAAACTCATCCGTTTTATGGCTGCATAGTATTCCATGATGTATATATGCCACATTTTCTTTATCCAGTCTGTTACTGATGGATATTTGGGATAGGTCGAAGTCTTTGCTATTGTGAATAGTGCTGCAATAAACATACATGTGCATGTGTCTTTTTAAAAATTATACTTTAAATTCTCGGGTACATGTGCACAACATGTAGGTTTGTTACATATATATACATGTGCCATGTTGTGTGCTGTACCCATTAACTCGTCATTTACATTAGGTATATCTCCTAATGCTATCCCTCCCCCTTCTCCCCTCTCCACAATAGGCCCCGATGTATGATGTTCCCCTTCCTGTGTCCAAGTGATCTCATTGTTCAATTCCCACCTCTGAGCGAGAACAGTGCATTTGTCTTTATAGCAGAATGATTGATAATCCTTTGGGTATATACCTAGTAATGGGATTGCTGGGTCAAACGGTATTTCTAGTTCTAGATCCTTAGGAATCGCCACACTGTCTTCCACAATGGTTGAACTAAATTACACTCCCACCTACAGCGTAAAAGCATTCCTATTTCTCCACATCCTCTCCAGTATCTGTTGTTTCCTGATTTTTTTAATGCTCTTCATTCTAACTGGCGTGAGATGGTATCTCATTGTGATTTTGATTTCCACATCTTTAATGGCCAGTGATGATGAGCATTTTTTCATATTTCTATTGTCTGCATAAATGTCTGCTATTGAGAAGTATATGTTCATATCCTTTGCTCACTTTTGGATGGGGTTGTTTTTTTCTTGTACATTTGTTTAAGTTCTTTGTAGATTCTGGATATTAGCCCTTAGTCAGGTGGATAGATTGCAAAGATTTCTCCCATTCTGTAAAAACCTCGCATAATTTTCTACCCACACATTCAGGTATGAGATGACCTGTCTCTTTTCTTCCTCCTTTTCCTTTTTTCCTCTGTTTTCTTCTTCTTTCAAAATGTATTTAGTATCCTCTTTTTGGTGAGTTTGGAAAATACAAACATAAATTTCATTTCTCTGGCTCTAACTCCATTTCTCTGTTACAAATCTCCAGTCTTTTTCAAAGCTTTATCTATTATTTCTAGACTGTCTCACATTTACTCAAGATTAAGTCCTCTTCATTACTACTTTTATCTCCCATTTATGTATCTCATCTCTTCCCTCCTTCAGGAAGATCACATGCTTGGGCCTCTCTTGCCTTTAAAGCCATTCTATCACTTGTTACTATCCTGATGGTAAGGGTTCGCATGAGAATCTTGATGTCTGTGACAAGCCTGTTGTTCCTTATTGTTTCTTCTTGCTTTTTGTTATATATCATCATATTAGTTCTAAAATAAAGATTTCTTTGAACCCCATTATCTTACAGTAGTTTTAAAATATGACTGATCATGCAGCCTCCTCCTCAGGATTCACATAAGTCATATAAGTCTGTAAGAGTTGAACTAGGAGCAAACTCAAGTGGCAGAGACCTACCCGCCTCTTTTGAGAACTCAGGCTTTGTTATTGGGCAAATTCGTCTGTGAAATTTTCTTCTTCTCTTAGGATGGGTTATTTCCTAAGAAACTTTTCAATCCCTTACACAAATAAGCTCAAGCTGGGACTGTTCTTTCAGTCTGCTAGAAATACCCAACCATGTTTGAATCCCAGCAGTGAACATAATTTAGACTCAAGCTGTGATCATATCTATATAAGGAGAAAAAATGAATTACATATTCCAGTTGAGTATATGTATTCATAAATGGATAAGCAAGACAAACTGATCAGGGGCCATGGAATAAGCAAATGCTCTGATAATCTGTTCTAAGTTATTAATAATTTAGGAGTCAAACTTAGATAAACTCTTCCACCTACACCCCTTAAGAGTATTTGGATGAGTAGGTCAAAAGTGCTATTTGTTTTTATGTTATTTTATTATAAATAACACAATACTAAGAGCTGACATTTATATCATTTTGCCTTGTGCCAGACAGTGCTCTAAGGGCTTTACATGCATTAATACATTTAATCCTCATAATAAAATCACATGAGGTAAGAGAAAATTTTGGCCCCATTTTATGAATGATGAAACTGACTTACAGAGAAATTGAATCACTTGCCCAAGATCAAACAGTTAGTAAGTGACTGAGTCAGGATTTGAACCACATTTTGAACTGACTCTAGACCACAAGCTCTCAAATGCTGTGTGGTTCTGACCTTTCTCACTAATGTAAAACAATGCCCTCCAAGAAACTGTGACACAGCAATAAAGTTCACAATATGTGACACAGGGAGGAAGTAACACAACCATATCTAAAACAAATAAGTGCTACTTTTTAGTCACTCTGCTAAAATGCTTTACCTATGTTTTTCAATTAATACAACAACTCTATTTCATTTCTGTCCCTGCGATGAAACTAAGTCATTTGTCCTGTTTTACCTTACTGGTGAAACCAGGATTCTAGCTCAGATCTGTGAGAATCTGAAACTAAGATCAGAACTGCCTCTCAAGACTGCCTTCCATGTAATCTAGGAGAGACCCTTGGCTTTATTTAACTTAGCATTTGCAGTTCACAATAGTTTCAAATGATCCACATTCCCAGATAGGTAGTACAATTAGTAATCTTAGAACATTAACACTAGCTGCTGTGCAGGCTCCAGGCCAGACCACCATCCAGAACTGTTATTTATGGCCACTTTGTGACTCACTGTTCATATTTGTGTACAATTTAATTTTTAAAAATATGCTATACAGGTATTTGAAAATTTGAAATTCATGAGGATCTGGGGCAAGTCTTGAACATTATAAAATGAAGTTGTACTTTCCTCCATGTTGTCTGACCCCACAGATTTATATACATATATGTATAAACATATCTGTGTTTACTTCTGTGTGTAACATATGGCTTGCTACATTCAGGTTGCATTTTTTAAATGGCTAGAATGGTAAAAAGACTGAAATCCTGGTATCAGTTTTTGCTTTATTTTGTTTTGCTTTCTTCTAGATTTATTGCTCTATACATTCACCAAAAAATCTCAATTAAATTTTTTTATAGGTGTAGGGGATAAAAAATGCAGTTTTGGTACATGGATATATTGCATAGTGCTGAAATCTGGGCTTTTAGTGTAATCATCATCCGAATATTGTACACTGTACTCATGAGGTAATTTCTCATCTGTCACTTATTAGTCTAAAAAGGGAATAAATTATCAGTATTAGTACCATAAAATAATGTTGTGATATATATGACATATGCTAGTTTTACAAAAGTTCATTTGTTCTCTAAGGAGAGAATATGTATTTCACTTATTTTGAGGAATAAAAATGTTAATGACTAGAATTTAGGATAAAATTAGATGATTCCACAAGATGTCACTATTTCCCTTTCAGTGGAAATAGTTTGCCATCAAATTGTATCTAAGATATTTTAAAGAAATAGAAATAAAGTAAATAATGTCCTTTTGTATGAGTGAGTCAACCAGTATAACATACTATCTACAAAGAGACATTCAAATATACAACCCAACCCTGCATGTCAATTTAGATACTGGTGCAGTGTAGCCATCTTAGCAAAGAGCCTGATGTGTACAGTATTGATACATACTTTAAAGAGCGGGATCCATGCACAGTTCAATGGTCTGTTTAGCTCCAAAGAAAAATGTGGGTAAAAGTAATTTTCCTATTAAAAAGTAAGAGTTTCAATTATAGTCTACAAAGCCTCACAACTACCTTATTACTTGCTTCTTTATTCCTAAAATCATTGAAGCTTCACAACTTTATTGAGCCAAGTATAGAAGATTAAGTCCCAAAAACACCGGAGAATGGATTTAGAGGAATTTACGGTTCCCCCTCCATTTCAATAACTAGATCAAATATGGAAGCATCAATTTGATTTTGCATAGAATAAGTATGAGGGCTAGTTTTTCCTCAAACCACTTTCATTCTCATGTCATGTTCTATTTTCCTGTCTTAATCTGTTCAGGCTGTATACAAGGTCCCACAGACTGGGTGGCTTAAACAACAGAAATGTATTTCTCACAGTTCTGGAGGCTGGGAAGCCCAAGATCAGGATGCTGGCAGATTTGACATCTGGTGAGAGCCGTCTTTTGGTTTGCAGGTGGCCATGTCTTCAGTGTATGGCAGGGAGCAGACAGAGAGGGAGAGATCCTATTCAGAGGCTCCAGCTTCAAGATCTCCCAAAGGCCCCACCTCCAAATACCATCATATTAGGAATCAGGCTTCAACATATAAAGTTTGGAGGGGCACAAATATTCATTCCACAGCACTGTCTAGACTACCTTAGCCATAAATCCTTGAGAGAAAATAAACGGGATGGTATAATAAAACACAAAATAGAACATTTAGAATAACTTTTTATTTTTCAGAAGCCTATATTCTTTCTACCAGACATGTTTGAAGACTTCTGTTAACTCAATAAAAATGCAGTTTGGTGACCTGATGTGAAAAGATGACATGGATTAATTCATCCAGCAAAAACTTGTTAAGGTTTGCTATAATTCCATTGTTTTGATAGGGAGGGAAGATGTAAACACATGAAAGATAAGGTACCATTCCTCACGGAGCTTCCGGTCTAATGAGGAAGAAAGACAAACAAGGAAGTGTAATATACTCTCAGGGCAATGGCAGATGTATTCATAGGCTGTAAGTGCAGTAGGCTCACAGTGAAAGTGAGGGTCTGCAGCTCATGTTCAAGAAGTCCTAGTTGCTCGTTGAGTTGGTAGTTTTACTCATGACAGTTCACTTGACATTAGAATAAACCACCCAATGAAGAACATGTTTTATAGATTATAAGGCACATACATATATGTTAGTACATCTAAGATATTTATTTCAAAATAATGTTTTATTCAAGCAAAAGTGAGGATATCATTCTTTTTAGAGGTTTTTCTAATAAATTCTTATGCTTAAACCTTCCATCTCGGATTGAGTTTGGAAACACATGACTTTATGTTCTCTACCCTAAGTAATCTATTTATTTCAATAACATAAATCTGAATGTTTCATTAGAGAAACAAATTGTGAGCAAAGAACAGTATGTTGAGGCTTCTTGTCCTTTGTAGATGTCTAATAGATCTTCATATAAAATAGAGTGTTTTATAAAATAGAGTGTTTTATAAAATAGAATTATTGGTCATCTCACTGAACTTGCATCTCTACTAGATAATTGCATAGATTGATTAGCATTTTAGTAGAAAGAAATGACGATTTTTCTCTTCAGAAAGTAAAAAGTGTTTTAATCTTTAGTTAAGGAGAGGACTTGTTGTTGTTGCTGTTTTTGAGATAGAGTCTCGCTCTGTCCCCCAGGCTGGAGTACAGTGGTGTGATCTCAGCTCACTGCAACCTCCGCCTCCCGGGTTCAAATGATTCTCTTGCTTCAGCCTCTAAAGTAGCTGGGACCACAGGCACGCGTCACCACACCCAGCTAATTTTTGTATTTCTATTAGAGCCGGGGTTTTACCACATTGGTTAGGCTGGTCTGGAACTGCTGACCTCGTGATCCACCCGCCTCGGCCTCCCAAAGTACTGGGATTACAGGCACCCAGCCAGAGAGGACAATTTTTATTTTAAAGTTTGGCATAGTTGATATACACAGATTAGAGTTCTCCTTTAAATCTTTAGTAGTTTCAAAAACTGACAGAAAATACCAGAAGTCTTTAAAGAATAAATAAAGAGGAGCAGGAAGCAAGAGGAAGCCAAATTTTCAACTCTAGATATTGGTAATATTAATTATGGGATGTATATAGAACGGAGTAGTATGCCATTGTTAAAAATTATTTTGTGTAAGGTTAGTTAATAAAATAAGTATATTTATGGTATGCTTTAAATGAAAAATCACATTATAAAGCTAATTATTGTATGATTCAAATTTGTGTTTTGGAAACCCTGTGTACTGTTTTGCTAATCTGTACCTCTTTAATTTTGTAGGAGTAATTTATTATATATTCGAAAAAAGAAAAGTAGTAGAACTGGTGTTTGTGTGTCTTCTCTTTATTCTTTTTAAGATATGACTGCTGTTTAGTCTGCTTTATTTTTCATTCTGTCATTATTTCAAAGGGAGACACTCTATCCTAGAGCCTTTGTATATAGTTATCTCGTGAGTACCGTAAAAGTATTTATTAGTCATTTTTATTTCAGTGATAACAATTGTTAATTATGTTCCTAAGGGAAAGAAAAATGCCTGAGGCCTCAGGTCACAAAATTATCAAGTACTTACATTTTCGGGGAATAAATGCTGAGATTGCATGCAAGTTTCATTTTTCAAACTAATGTTTGTCCCAAAACCTCCAGCACGGTAAAATCCATTCCCCGTAGGTGCTTCTCAAAAGCTTCCATTGCTACTTAAACTCTAAACTGCCTCCTCCTGGCCTTCCTCTCTCTAGGTCTCTCTCTTTTATTCTTCCTAAAAGCTGCACTCTCTCTGACTGTGACTTTGATATTAATTGAAGTCCATTGTATTTCCTTCTGGAGGTTATAGGACCTCCTGTAAAGTGTTTGAGCCTACCTTGTCAGCAGTGGTGGCTGACGCACTTCTCTGATAAGTTTAATCTCACATCTCATGATTATAGAATAGTAGCAGAGTACAAAGGCAGCCAAAATATAAGGAACATGATTAATAAGAAAAATATTACCAGCAGTGCAACTTCCATGTGAAAAACTTACATGCTCACACACCACTCAACTAAGAAACACAGTTCATTTGATGCAATACTGGTGAAGATTGGAGAATGTCCCAAATTAATCCATATATTGTTTCCTGGCTCTCATTCTTCAAATTTCAGAAGGCAGTTATGATTTTCTTTGAATGATTTTAAAAATTTTATTATTTTGACTGTAACTCAAATTATCTGCCCTAGTGTAGTGAACCTCACTTTGGGTCTCTATGTATTGGCCCAGCCATTGTTTTATGAACTGTGATTGTGAAGGGGCCATCCATTTACTGACATGACCCCAGTATACACTCTCTCCACTGAATATCACCTGAAGCCACAGCCCTGGGTACCCTGTGAGTCACCAGTTCTACCATGATTGGTTTCAAATATGAATATACAACCGTCATGACTTTTATAATAAGAAAGTAATTTATAAAAGCTCTAAATGTGATTTCTGTCTTCCAAATCTATAGCTAATTTTTATCATGTTTGAACACGATGGAAATTATCCTTCCTCAGTGTGATCACATTTGCTTTCCACCGTTTTTCTTGCTTTGTGGATTTCTATATACATACTTGTTTCTCTGTTCATGTGTTTTTGTTCTGTTTTCTTATTTTGTTTTATATTGGAACATCTAAATATTTGAGCATGGATTCAGAACTATTTCACATGGAATGAATACTTCAGGTTTGGAACGTCCGTTCCTCCAGCAAAGGTTTTCTGAATTGCTCTTCTCCTTTTCGGTGTGTTTTTCACACATGAATTGAGATCTTTCACAATCTAATCACACAGAACTTTTTATCAGTTTCTGGAATGTGATATGGTCTCCTCATTTCTTGCCAACCTGTTCCCTCAGCCTGAAAATTTTTCCCGACTTCTCACTTGGCCTAACTCCTACTCTAAGTTTTAACGTTGGTTCCTTTGTTAAAGCTGTCTCTCCCCATTCCTCTCTCTCTCCAAGTCCCTCCAAAAATACACAACATAGACTTAGAAACTTACAGAAAGAGTTCTCTATATCTGGGCCAGTTTGGCTGCTTCTGTTTAGGAATCTAGACTCTATCTCCTCTGGCTGGTGGGGCTGGAGGTGACCTCCCAAAGTTGGAGATGGGTGCAGCAAGGAGGTCTTTCCAGCATCCTTCTTTCTCCTCCCTGCAGTACCCACAAGGAGGCCCCTTCTCAGCCAGAAAAAAAGGTGATTACAAGAAAGATACTTTGAAGGTGGCCTAGTCAGAAAATCAGAGTAAATTTATAACCTGGTTATCTAAGAAATGAACATGAATGTCTCTTATCTGGCAATTACAGCTGTTTCAAACTTACTTTTTGATTCCTTCCCCAGTGCACTCATCATCAAATCATTAATTCCTTTTTCTGAAACACCCCTTCTTTTCTGTTCTCCAAGCCATTGGCTTAAAATATCTCCTTTTGCTTTTGTTTCTTTACAAAGATGCCATCATTTAAAAATATTCCCATGAGTTACTGTTCTCCTTACTGAACTTCCTCTTGAAGCTCTTTGTTATCCTTGCTCCAAGTCCTGACTGAGTGTTCCTGAGGCCTGTGGGAAGGACATCCCTGCAGTATCATCCAAGAATGCCCTGTTGGTGCTCTCAGTTACTGCAGTTATTATTTCCTCAATCCTGTGCCTTCCTCTCTGTGGGTTTAATCATTAACAACAAAATGTTGTTACAGTTCACCCTCAAATAGCTTCCTAAGAAAGAATACATAGGTAAGATTTCAGAGACAGCGCTTGTCTGTAATTGCTTTTCGTGTGTGTGTGTGTGTGTGTGAGAGAGAGAGAGAGAGAGAGAGTGTCTCACTCTGTCACTCAGGCTGGAGTGTGGTGGCACTATCTTGGCTCACTGCTACCTCTGGCTCCTGGGTTCAAGCAATTATCCTGCCTCAGCCTCCCAAGTAGCTGGAATTACAGGCTTGTACCACCACACCCAGCTAATTTTTTTTTTTTTTTTTAGTTTTAGTAGAGACAGGATTTTGCGATGTTGGCCAGGCTGGTCTCGAACTCCTGGCCTCAGGTGATCTGCCTCGGCCTCCCAAAGTGCTAGGATTACAGGCGTGAGCCCCTGTGCCCTGTTTGTAAACGCTTTTAATCCTGCTGTCTGCTGATTAATGGTCTGGCTGGGCATATAATTCTAGGTTAAAATTTACTTCCTCTCCAAAATTTGAGCATATTCTTTATGAGCTTCTAGCATTGAAACTTGCTGTTAAAATGTGATATGTCATATGCCTCTCCATTCCTTTGTAAGGTGATGTTTATTTTCTCTGAAATTTTAGTTACTCCTCCTTACTCCCTTGTAAAATTTCACGAAAAAACGTGCCTTGGTGAGATCCCCTTTCCATGGGTTGCACTGGGCACCTGATGAGCCATTTCAATTGGTAGCATAATGTACATACACTCTGGGAAATGTTCTTGTATGAGTGCTTTTATGATGAATTACATTTAATATTTAAGAGTGAGGGTTCTAGAGTTCTGAAGCATTTACATTAGGTAGTTTAAAAATCTTTTTCTGCTACTCAACTTCTTATCTAAAAATTAATATAATAGTATAACCTACTTCATAGAGGTCCTCTGGATTAAATAAAAGAGGATGTGTAGAGCCCTTAGAATAATGTTAGTCATCCATTTTCTATTTTAGACTTGAGTTTGAACATAGTGGATTGTGTTTTGTATGGAAGATATTATAGTTCACCAAAGAGAGATTAAGCATGACAAATCAAAGAGAAATATAATATATCAGAGGGAATTTGGCTAAGGAAATGAGGAAACTGTTGCAGTTTTTAATTTCCTGGGCTTTGTTTCAAAGTGCAATGGATGAGTTAACCAATATTCACTGAGTGGAGGAAGCCTAGACTTCCAAATCCAGGCTCTTTTCACAAACTATTTTATAGGGACTTGTAAGGAAAAAAGAGGCTTCATGTACTTCTGTTTATATGAAGTCACATTTATCTAGCTGCCATTTACCACCTTGCCTTTCATGCTCATTGCAGCTGGATAGAACATTTCCAGGTGGTCTCATGAAACTTTCCTATGAAAGTCTCTTTTGATGCTTGGCTAAAGGGGAACCCTCACTTTACATAAGGACTTCACACATCTTTTAGCAATGCCTGAGGAAGAGAACATAAAATCCATCACTCAGGGACATCATTTGGATTTGTGACTCTCTCTGGAGGCCAATGTGCCCATAAAACAATGAATGGATCAGATCCATTCAAACGTGGAGTTTTTCATTTATGACAGATGTAATATTGATAATATCCTTCATTTAATAAGTCATCCAAGTATAATTCAATGCAAGTTCCTAGTATAAATTACCAGCCATATTCATCTTGTTTGACTGTTTTATAACACCAAAGAGGAGTGAGCACAACAGCATAAAAATTCCATGTTGAAATTCGAAAGGAGAGCTGCTTCTGCAGCAGGCCCAGTTACTCCCCCTTTGAGAAGGGGCACAAATCTGGACTCTGCCAGAAAGCCAGCTCATGTAAGCTCAGTTCAGTCTGACTGTGAGTGATTTGTGGCCAGACAGGTAACAGTGAGGAAAGGAAGGAATTCCTTTAAAAAGCTCTGTTGACTGTGTCCTCTTTCCTTTATCACTACACAGCTTTTCCCCACTGTTTTCCCTGGTAATGGATTTCTGCCTAAGTAACTGTGATTTAGAACATAGACAGCAATGTCTGGCCTTTTTAGAGCATGTAGATTCCTGTGGACTAACATGACCTGAGAATAGCAAGGGGAACCTCACAAGGAATCAAACACGAAATGAAGAGCATATTTTGATGGGATGGGAGTGTCAAATGTAGACATACATATTGTATGCAGTTATTAGATGATATAGAAGTAGGTAGAAAAAATCCATGTGAAATGCAGAGTTAGACCCAGTGTCCTTGTTTCCGTCTCTCTTTCTATTTAGCCATCACAAACTGGCTCCATGTTACTAGTAGAACTGCCTCCTCCGTAGCCACCATGGCGTTGTAGTGACCAAATAATTTTTTTCACCGTTCTTGCTTGATCTTTCTGTTGTTTTTGACCTGAGTCATCAAATCCATCTTCTTTAAATTTGTGTTTCTAAGATACAGTATATTTTAAAACCTACTATGTCTAAATCCTGTATTTTTGAGTTTCCTTGTTCTGCCTGATTAGGCCCTTTTTTCCCATAATTTTTCCCATAATTAGTAGAATGTAATTATGGATATGGGTGCTCAGGACCATGTTTTTGCCCCATACTCTTTTCTCACCACATTGTTGCAACATGAGAAATGATCAATGTCTTTTTCAAACCATCCATGATCACTTCTGTATGAGTGATTTAAAAATTCATATGTCTACCCCTACTTTGGAAGTATTTGACTCTTCTGCTTTTTTTAGGCCTCATATGAAGTTACCCGTTGAATGATGTTTGTTACGCCTCCAAAATATCTTCAGGAAGGCAGAATGATGGGTGACATCATTGCTGAGAGAATGAGCTTGGTAGTTACCTGAATCATGGCTTTACTCCTGGACCTGGCCCTTGGTAGTTGTGGGTCTTAAGGCAAAGCTGCCAAACCAGCCTGTTAAGCCCTCCAAGGGCTGTTGTGAGGATTAAATTTGATGACATCTGTAAATCACTTCTTATAATTCTTAGCCCAGAATATATCCTCTATAACTTGTTCTCCTGGGTGATATACAATATGAAAGTTATCCTGTGTGATATGCTATATTCAGAAATTCAACATACTCTAAATGTATACATCTAAAATAGAATGTATGATATTTCCCTAGAACTGGCACCCTCACTCAAGTCTCTGTTTTAGTTAGTGGTATCACCTCCCTCCATTTCCTCACCTGAAGTCTCAGTGCATGTGGCTTTCCCTCACGTCAGTACTCCATATGGAATGCTTTTCATAGCCACGTCGTTTTCTTCAGGGCTGCTTTCCAAGCCCACTCTGACATCACCTGAACTATTCCTTTTTTTTTTTTTCCCACGTCAGATAGGTAATGTCCTGACATTGTAACAAGGTTTGAGGAAGGCACAACTCATACATGTGCGTGACAACCCATCCACAAGCTTATGAACTAGAAAAAAGATCACTACTCCATTTTTTGCTTTTTCATTTTCCCACAAGGGTGCCAGTTTACCATCCAGCTACCCAATGTTGACCTCTGAACTTGGAATTAATTTTCCAGAGAATAAAGGTGTTTGATAAAGTGATCTTTTTTTTAATTTTATTTTTTTAAATTTTTTATTTCCATAGGTTTTGGGGGAACAGGTGGTATTTGGTTACATGAGTAGGTTCTTTAGTGGTGATTTGTAACATTTTGGTGCACCCATAACCCAAGCAGTATACAATGAACCTGATTTGTAGTCTTTTATCCCTCACTCCCTTCCCACCATGTCCCCGCTGCAAGTCTCCAAAGTTCATTGTATCATTATGATGCCTTTACATCCTCTTAGCTTAGCTCCCACTTATGAGTGAGAACATATGATGTTTGGTTTTCTATTCCTGAGTTACTTCACTTAGAATAATAGTCTCTATCCCATCCAGGTTGCCGTGAATGCTATTAATTCATTCCTTTTTATGGCTGAGTAGTATTTCATTATATATATTTAATTATATATATGTTATATATACACACGTATATACATGTGTGTATATCTACATGTGTATATATATACATGTGTATATACATATATACACATATACATGTATATATGTATATATATGCACACACACATACTATAGCTATATAGCTACATATATCCCACAGTTTCTTTATCCACTCATTGATTGATGGGCATTTGGGTGATAAAATGATCTCTATGTGACATTTTAACTCAAACTTTTATGATTCTTATTTGTTTTAGGAGTTCACATTACTACTTTTGCCAAAAATCTTAATGTCCAGCTTTAAAGACATTTCCTAATTTGACTACATTTTTTTGAGCAATTGTGTCTTCCCTCAAGCCTTGGTCCTTCCTGTCACCCAACCATGCCAATGTCTTCTGTCACATGCTTGCTCCATTGTTCATACACTTTCCTCATTGTTAATTAGCTCATTTCTCTTCTTGCTGCCACCCATTCTTTAGGAATCTGACAGGGGAGATTATAAGTAAGAATGATGTGTGATAGATGAAGATGAAAAATAAAATAAGGTAACATCGGGCCAGGTCAATGTGTGATAGATGAAGATGAGAAAATAAGGTAACATTGAGCTAGGTCTTTTTCTGTGGTCTCTGAGGCTTACTTTCTAACGAATGAGGCCTTCTTGTTCTTATGAAAGGCATTATGACTGCTGGCAGCCCTATGTTTACATCCTTCAAGGTGTTAAATCCCATGGAGAACCCTAATTGACTCTGATTGGTTCATGAGACTACTCTTGCTGTTGGAAGAATGGTCCAGTCCACTCTGAATGACTAGGCCTGGTCAATGTGTTTTCCAGTTGGTGGTAGGCAGTGGGTTTTGTGGCTATAACCAAAGTGAAAACAGTGCGTTACCAGAAGTAGGAAGGGCTATTGGCACTAACCAAAACAATTGATGTTCACTATAGTCTCTACAGGTTCACCTGACATAATATATCCCCCCAATATATAAACATGTACATAAATATATTCATTCACTGATTCAAAGACTATAATATGGTCTTGTCTACCTGAGGCAAATGTCCAGCTATTCAGGATTGCAGCAGACAATGGTGGATGTCTAGTACATATTTACACCCTCACTCACGTTTTATAAAGCAGAGTATCTGCTAAGATGCTGCTGCTCAGTCACTACAATTCCCACCATGAGATTAGCTCCTGTAAATGGAATATGAGTAGAGGTGTTCCACTCCCAAGCCAAGATGATTAAGAAGCAGATGTGCCTTTCTCTATTTTTGCTTTTCCTTTCCCTCAGTTAGAAGCAAAAGTCATGGAACCTTTAGGTGCTGGCAGCGCTACACCCTGAGTCATCATGTGGAGTGTTATGTGCCAAACATTCTCACTGAATTGTGTAAAGAAAAAAATATGCTTTTATTATTAAGTCACCAATATTTGGGTATTCATCTTCTGTAGCAGCTAGTGTTAACCTAATGAAATGGGAAACATCCACATAACTGACATCACTCAGAGAAAAGAAAAAAGTCTTTTAAATTGACAATAGCATTGATCTTCTTCCTCGATGCATAATAGAAACTCCCTGAAGGTAGAGACTTTCCCTGTTCTCTTCAATGTTGTATCCCAAATACTAGAACAGCTACTGACACATAGTAGGTGCTCAATAAATATTTGTTGATGAATGATGTAGTAATTTTTTAAATTGCTGCATGAAGAATTACTACAATCATAGTGGCTTAAGCAACACACATTAATTATTTCACAGTTTCTGTAGGTCAGGAGTCTGAGAATGGCTGCTATAACTTGGTCCTTTGCTCAGGATCTCACAAAGCTACAATCAAGGTATCAGCTGCAGCTAGTTTCTCATCTGAGGCTCAGTGACCTCTTCCAAACTCATACTGGCAGTATTAATTTTCTCAGAGCAGTAGAATCTGTGGTAGCTTACTTCTTCAAAGCCAGTGGGAAAGAGAGTTCCTTACCTCTGGACCCTCGTTTCGATGGGATTTTTACTAGGTGAGCTGGTTTAGGTTAGGCTCACCCAGTAAACATCTCGTTTTTAATTAACTTACAGAAAACTGATTATGGACCTTAATTACATCTGAAAAGCCATTGTATTCTCGTCATAAAATGTAAGCTAATCAATGTAGTGACTATTCTAATACCTTTTCCGTATTTTTAGAATATGGAACTTAGAAGCAAGTTCTAGGTTCTGCCCATATTTAAAGGAGGTTGTTATACAAGGATTTTACTCACTGTAAGTTATTTTAGAATTCTGCCTACCTCAAAGGACAAAATATTTTGAAAATAATGCTTATACTTTAAAATGTGGATATAGAACATTATTTTATTTTATTTGTTTTTGAGACAGAATCTTACTCTGTCACCCAGGCTGGAGTGCAGTGGCATTATCTCAGCTCACTGCAAACTCTGCCTCCTAGGTTCAAAGGATTCTTCTGCCTCAGCCTCCCGAGTAGCTGGGATTACTGACATGCAACACCACAGCTAATTTCTTGTATTTTTAGTAGAGATGGGGTTTCACCATGTTGGCCAGGCTGGTCTTGAACTCCTGACCTCAAGTTGATTCGCTCGCCTCGGCCTCCCAAAGTGCTGAGATTACAGGCGTGAGCCACTGCGCCCAGCCTAGAACATTATTGTAAAATAGAGATGATGACTACTTGTAAACTTGTTATAATAAAAATCCAGTATTTTTTTTTTAATTTTTTATTTATTATTATTATACTTTAAGTTCTAGGGTACATGTGCATAACGTGCAGGTTTGTTACATATGTATACTTGTGCCATGTTGGTGTGCTGCATCCATCAACTCATCAGCACCCATCAACTCGTCATTTACATCAGGTATAACTCCCAATGCAATCCCTCCCCCCTCCCTCCTCCCCTCTCCCCATGATACGCCCCGGTGTGTGATGTTCCCCTTCCTGAGTCCAAGTGATCTCATTGTTCAGTTCCCACCTATGAGTGAGAACATGCAGTGTTTGGTTTTCTGTTCTTGTGATAGTTTGCTAAGAATGATGGTTTCCAGCTGCATCCATGTCCCTACAAAGGACACAAACTCATCCTTTTTTATGGCTGCGTAGTATTCCATGGTGTATATGTGCCACATTTTCTTAATCCAGTCTGTCACTGATGGACATTTGGGTTGATTCCAAGTCTTTGCTATTGTGAATAGTGCCGCAATAAACATACGTGTGCATGTGTCTTTATAGCAGCATGAAAATCCAGTATTTTTAAAGTTTTAAATTTAAAAATGATTTTAAGAAATTAGTAAAATTATGAACAAGTGATAAATATTCAACTGTCTTGCATTTTTATGAACCTAGGGTAAACATAATATAACATATTTACATAGAAACATATTCATACTACTGTAAGAATATTCTAATAAGATAAATTTTTACTAAATTATAATTAAAAATTCATGTTCAGAGATAGTAGTATACTATAGATACTAGTATCCCAAGTATTTCTAATAGTAGTGGTAGTAGTAATAAAAGGAATAATGGAAACAAAGTATTCTATTGATGTTTGATATTAATATAGCAGATAAAGTAATTATTAAATTATATTTGCTGTGTTGTTGTTAAAACTGGAGAATCTGCCATTTAAAAATTTACTGGAACTTCATTTCTGCTTTCCAGGATGGAATTTTCTCTTCTTCTCTTTGTGGTGATCCCCCACTATACTCTGGGAATGTCTGCATTTGTGGGCTTTTATTCATACTTATAGAAAAGCACCTACATTTTCTTCTTGAGAAAGTGTTAATCTCCAGAAAGCAGTCCACGTGCGGACACTTGAGATGGAGATAATAAATGTTGTCCTCGGTCATTTTGTTTTGATCAAGATTGCCTTTGTTAGCATTATTGTTTCTTCATTTGTTCTTAGGGAATGTCTCTTTGTGAGTTTTTCTATGCAAGCGTGTACTCATACAATTCTGAAAACAGAAATGAAGCTTTGTTGCCTGTCTTGGTTCCTTGACAACTTTGAAGCTTTCCAATGCTTAACATGCTACACTAGGAAAAAAACACAGGTGATTCTGTATTTTGGGATTGTCCTGAAAGGAGCCTAGGGTGAGACCAATGCCTGTGAGTAGGGGGTGGAGCTCTCCCTAAGAAGAATGCATGATCCCCGTGAAGCAAGCTGGGGAGAGGTCAATCAAGGGCAGAAACTTGATTGGAAATCAATCAAGAGATTGGGGACTCCTGGGGGAGTCAGGAGGAAGGAAAAGCCGTTTCTTTTCTTTCTCACCTCAGGGAGTTGGTGTCTAGACTGCAGAAGAAGATGTATACTGTACTTAGGAAGCTCTCCTTGCCTCTTTGCCAGAAGGTAAGCTGGACTTTATAAAATAGAGGAGACAAGGAATGGCAGGAAGGTTGATTTTCACCACAGTGAGGCAGGTCAAGATCTAAACAGGAAAAGGTGTCAGGAGATGACTGACATGTGGCTTGGGACTGTGTATTCTAAACGCAGCCACAACCAATTTCAAGTTTTCTGTGTAATATAGTTCCCGTCCCTGGTTTCTTTTAGTGACGTCTTATTAAGCATTACATAGTGCAGTTGTGCTTTAGAGAATTGAGGGATGAGCTTACCATTACACTTGCAGTAAAGCTTCTGTAGGGGAGAAGCACCGCCACCCTGAGATGTACATGAAATGAAACTCAACTCAGAACTGGGGGGCATGGTCCAGCATTAGATTGGGGTATTCCAAGTGACCGGTGAGTTCCAAAATATAATTTGAGAGCATGTAACAAATGGTATCAGGATTCCCAGAGGTACCGGGAGAAAGAAACCTCATAAAAGAGTGTCTGTACAAAAGTACATTTATAACAAAAAAAAAGTAAAAAGGAAGTGCTACTTTATTTCAAAGTCTTCTGAGGCCTGGAGCATATGCATTAAAACAGTTTTCCTTTGTTCAGCTTTTCTTGTTCTTTATCCAGTTCCTGACAAAGCAAATGTGTTCAATTTCCCACCTGTAGATAGAAACATTTACAGTTTTGTCTTTCCAGTGAAGGCCTTGATTACACTTGAGTAAAAGGCAATAGGACAAGAGGAAGAACAGTGATGTTAGAGCATATAAAGAAAAATAATAACTTAAAATTGGAAATACTTATTTTTATAAATTAATTTCTGAACATATGTTAATACATTATATATGTGTTAATTTTATGTATAAAACAAATCCAACTGTACTTACGAATACCTATCAGAATCCCAAACAGTTTGAAAATACCGAATATAGTAAAACTATCACAATATCAACTAAAAATTTCTATTTGATTAAAAATTATTATGAAGATACACATATGTTCACAAGCATAAATTTATTTGATTTGGGATTGTGTACATCTACCTTAGATTGAGATAACTTTTGAAAATATGAGAAAATTAATCTGAATAGCAGGCAGAAGAGGTTTATTTCATACTATCCATTCCTTTCTTCCTTCCCCAAAAGATTCTTTGATATCTCCTCCAAGAAAAAAATCGGAAGGAACCTAGAAAAACTTGTCATGCTGTTTAAGGAATGACTGTTAGGCCAGCCGACACAAAGAGTGGAAAAGAAAATGCTTGAATGTAGGGATGTAATGAAAATGATCTGGCTGATCATAGAAATTGCAGGAGGGATTCTCTCATGAGATGGGAGGTGAAGGATTTCATTTCTAAGCTTCCTTTCAGCACTTAAGATTCTATAAATTTGACAGTCTTGTCCACCATTACTTGCTGAATTACACTGGAGTAGGTTTGGTTGTTTAGTTATTAATGTGACTGCCATCTTTGCTTAGCACCCTTTATTCCTTGTGCATTTTTAAACTTTTCTTTTACTTGACCAAATGCAAATACATGTACTTAGATTCTGCCTACACATCAGTAACATTCAAAAGAAAATACATACTTAATCATGCAGATGCTTTGTCCAACATGACACTAAACATTTGCAAAAAGGTGATATTCTAACACTTTAGGGGACAGTGATTGAGTTGTAGCTACATCGAATCTGTGAAAGCACATGGCAGCCCTGTGATTCATTTAATCTTTGAGGATATGAATAACAACAAAGAAGTCAGTGATCTGGGCTGCCAATTTCTTGTTTAGTTTTTACTTTCTATGGCTTACAAAAATATTTCTTTTATTTCATTTAACCTCATCATAGAAGGGTAAAATTGGTATTACTAATCTCATTTTATAGACAGGAGAATTGAGGCTTAGGCAATTAAAGCATCTAGCCCAAGGTGACCTAACTAGTTAATGATGAAGGAGAACTGGTTAATGAGGAAGCAGAGACTTGAATTCAAGTCTTCTGACTTCAGAATTTATTTTCCTTTAGCATCAGATACTTGTTTTACTTTTCTGGAAAATAGGTTTTAGAGTTTATATCTTAATTTTTAAATTTTATTTTATTTTATTTATTTTTATTTTTTATTTTTTTTTTATTTTATGTTGAGACAGAGTCTCACTCTGTTGCCAAGCTGGAGTTCAGTGGCACGCTCTCAGCTCACAGCAACCTCCGACTCCCTGGTTCAAGCGATTCTCCTGCCTCAGCCTCCCGAGTAGCTGGGATTACAGGCACGCGCCAGCATGTCCAGCTAATTTTTGTATTTTTAGTGGAGATGGGGTTTCATCATGTTGGCCAGGATGGTCTCTATCTACTGACCTTGTGATCCAGCCACCTTGACCTCCCAAAGTGCTCGGATTACAGGCGTGAGCCACTGTACCCAGCCTATGCCTTAATGTTTTTACACCTCAGTGGAAATGGTTTGAATCAGAATTATCAAATGCAAGGAAAACACTTACGGTATTACTAGAATATAGCAGAATATAATGTATGATTGCTTAGTTTTATATTATTTCTGTAACTTTAAATAAATGAAAAATGCTTGATGGTGTCCTTTTCTGATAAAAAAAAAAGTTTTCTGTCTCCTTCTCTGAATCAATTTACCATGCTCTCAGTATCACAACAGTTTTCAGTTGAGATTTTATTTATAAAGGTAGAAGCTTCTTGAGACAATTCCTTTTTGTTGTCGATAAAGCATTTCCTGCTTCTCCTCAACAGACTACCACTGGACCTGACAGTGGTAAAAACTGTCTCCATATGCCCGAGAGTCCTCTGTAGCTTCTGTGAAGAGGCAAGGTGCCTTTTGGCGGAGACAAAGTATATGTCATCTTCCTCCCCATCTTTTGTTAGGCTAAATTTGAGGGACTAGAATATAAACATTTTTCAAAATATTGATTAATGTGGTTGTTTCTATGTTAAAAAATAAATTGAATCAGTTGTTTAGCATCAAGTGTACAAAAGGAAATACGTTGATTTTTTTCCCCACATGTCAGTTGGCTGTTATGGTAAGTATTTTGGCACTGTATAGACATTAACATTGTCTACATGATGCCAAAATGATGTGTTGACAAAAGAAAAATGCAAATAAACTAGTTATATAATGTTTTATAGCTACAACTGTATTTTTCCTGATGTTATGTATTTTTTTCTAAAGTAGTATAATTATATGATGTTTTATAATTTATGGATATAAAATTTGGGATATTTTTCTTGATTTTAGGAGGAGTCAGAATTATTAAGAGCCTATTTACTCATTTAGACAACTAATCTAAAAATTGACTTCATATTAAAGACTGATTTACAATACAAATTTTCTATAAAATTATGCTATGCTGGCCATAGTGAATTAAATAAAAATTAAGACAATAAGTAAAATATACACATATAAAACGTATCTATGATAATAGAATGAATTAATGGTAGAATTTTGGCTCAGACTATTTTTATTTATGAGTAAAATAAGAAATATAGTTAAATAATAGAGAAAACAGTATAATTAGATATTTCTTTAGGAGTCACTAGAATATTTAAACACAAAGATGAATCACTTAGCATATACTTAGCACAGTTATAGGGGCTGTGAGGGACACCCTGCTTTGGTTGAGGAAAATGTAATATTTATTAAACAATGTTGAAAATATACAACAGAATATAAGTGCTAAAATACATTCTATAATTGCTTTAGGGGTACCAAGGAAAAAAAGATTGATGAAGGCTGTGTTGAAGAGGTGGTGTTCCAGCTGAGCCTAAAGCAAAGGTCAAGTTTGAATTGATAGAGGTGAGAAAGGAAGACATTCCAGATGAGAAGGGCAACGTGAGGGAAATCCTAAGGGTGAAAGTAAGCAGGGTGTGCATTTCCAGATTGTCTGTGAAAATATAATACCGAGTGCCTTTATTTTAGACATGGTTCTAGAAAATATCTTGAATTTCCATCTCCTTTCTGATTTTGCAGACCTTGTCTTTATTGAAGTGTTGGAACAGTATTAGTAATAACGTTTATTAGACAATAATGAAAAGAAGAATGATAGTAATCCACTGTCGTATTATTTGTCTAATCTGCACTTAACAGTTCTCACTGTCAACATATATTAATAAACAACCAGTCTTAAATGCTGTTCTCTAAATCCATTACTTAAATAGTGCTTTACAAGTAATGTGTTGAAGAGACCATGGTCTTAAGATTCAAAATCATGATGTAATTCAGCTAGATTTTGAGGCAGAGGTGGAGAAAGAAGGGCTGTGCAAAATAGCATGATGAACTCTGGTCTTCCTATTGGGTACTTGTAAGCTTTTCTCTAGGTTTCTTGAGACAAAACTTTTTTTTTTTTTCCAACTAATGGGCAACTCCAGACCCCTGTATATTTATGAAACAACTAATGAGCAACCCCAAACACCTATATATTAATGCTGTGTGTGTGAGTATGACAGGAGACATTTTATCTGCGTGCAGATAAAATGATATGGTTAGGCTTGGTAGTCCCCATCTAAATCTCATCTTGAATTATAATCCCCAGGTGTTGAGGGAGAGACCTGGTGGAAAATGATGGGATCGTGAAGGCAGTTTTCCCCTTACTGTTCTCATGATAGTGAGTTCTCACGAGATCTGATGGTTTTATAAGCGTCTGGCATTCCCCCTGCTTGCACTTCTCTCTCGCCTGCTGCAATGTTAATACGTACCTGCTTCCCTTTCTGCCGTGATTGTAAGTTTCCTGAGGCCTCCCTAGCTATGTGGAACTGTGAGTCAATTGTACCCCTTTCCTTTATAAATTACCCAGCCTCTGGCAGTTCTTTATAGCAGTGTGAAAACAAACTAATACATAACATTACAGGTATTCGGAGCTTTATAATCAAAGGAAAAAAGTAGGGAAGAAGTAGAAATAACTAAATAGAGAATGATTTATCAGGAGAATAGAGTGAGATCTGCTAGAAAATTCCTTCAAAAAAAAGTGCAATAGGTGAGAATATTTTTTGGTAGTTCACAAAGCAACCTTTCACTTTTAATAGTTATATATTGAATATACATTAGTATACTACAAAATGAGTGGTGTGTGTGTGTGTTTGTGTAATAAGCACAAGAAAACCAAAAATAGTGTGTAGTTTTTACATTGTGGTTCCCAAACAGTAACAGTATCACCTGGGAGCTTAGAAATGCAAATCATCAAGCACCACCGCAGATACACTGAATCAGAAACTTTGCAGCTGAAGCCCAGCAATCCCTCCAGGTGATTCTAATGTGTACTAAAGTTTGAGAACCACTAATTTGATGAATATATAATTGCTTAGGGTAAGGCTAAATTAAAAATTATTTAAATTTAAAAATATATTTTGGTATATAAGTGGTAGTTTAAAAAGATAAATATAATGAAAGTAGCATTTGAGTTACTGAAGTTAAAAATAATGCTCTCCTTTGTAGTACTGTAAAAACTGTGGCTTGGGAGAAATTACCATGAAGAACAAATAAGAAAATGAGGAAAAATAATGAAAGAAAGAAGGAAGGAGATGGGATTTAATGTCAACTAACATGTATCAGTAAGAAGCATGTGGAAGATCCTTTATCAAAATATTCAGTAAGTCATTTGTTGGGACTATCTTGTCTAATGTTGAATATCTGAACCTCATTATTACAAATAGTCCAGTTAAAGATAGCAGGGCAGAAAAATCCTTGACTTTATGTCCCAAGCACAGAAGCACTTCCCAGATGGCCTGAATTAATGGACATTTTGTTTGTTAAAACACCAAATGTCTAAAAGCAAATTAGAGTCATTTGGGTCAAAAAAAAAAAAAACAAAAAAAAACAAAAAAAAAAAAAAAAAAAACCCATACTTATTTTTCTTTCTATTTGGCAGTAATCCAGTTTGAATTTTTCTTGTGCCACTATCTATAATCAAGGAATTTGTGTAAACCTCAGGGGATTATATTCTCCTTCACAGAGAATGCCCAAGATAGGCTATTTCAGCCTCCAATGTGAAGCAAATGTGAAATTCTGGTTTTTTTTCTAGACTTAGATTTAATAATCTAGTACCCGAATTGATTTTATCATGCAAGTGCCTACTGGTAAATTTAATAAATCATAATCTTTAATGATGTAATTTCTGGACATAGAGCATATTAACTCTAAAGAAGTAAATGTCTATCAGGCATTAAAAAAAAGAATCTTAGTTTAGGCTTTGTCTCTAGTTTATACTAGCTCTGGTTTTAATGATATATTTTATATATTGAGCATATATTTCAAATTCTGGTAGCTAATCATATTATTCAGTGGCTATAAAACCCACTTTTGTTATATATTTATCATTCAAGTATTCTACTACATGCAATAAGAAATAGCCAATGTAACATACTAGAAATATCAGAAGAGAGTAGCAAGCATTAGCAATCCTTCACTTGGGAAGAGGCAGGAGTTCAGAAAGAGACTATATGTCATGAGTAGGGCTTGAGAAAAGCAGAAAATGGAGCAGGGTCACCAAATGAAACCTTCAGTACTCCACATGTCACACTAAGCACAAGGAGGAAGCTGTGGTCCATCATTGGAGAAATTTGGAGTTGGTAGTGCACTGAGATAAATACAGCAACTACAAAACTCTCATCCATTTCAATTACTGGTGAGACTGACTCAACTACCAACACTAACAGTCTTAGAGAAGAAGAGATATATCAATTTCTGGGTACAAATAATAGTTACCTCAGTCTCTACTGTTTCTTCACACACAATGTTTGATGTTTATTCATATCTACTTTCATTCCTGTTTTTTTTTTTCCTGGGGAGTGTGTGTGTGTATGTGTGTGTGTATGTGTGTGTCAGACAAAAAAAAAGACCCATTGGCAAGAAAACAAAATAGTCAGTAGAAATAGAAATAGAGATATCCCAGACATTGGAAAATTTCGGCAGTCTTTGAAATAAATATGATTAATATTTTTAAAATCTAGCAAAAATGTAGACAAAATATTAACAGGAGAATTTCAGTAGAAGACTTGGAAGTATAAAAAAAAATTGAAAATGCTTAACAGAAACAAATAATTCCTTTGCACTTATCTGCAAACTAGACAAAGAAGAGGAAAAAATCAATGAACTTGAAGATAAGTCATTTGAAATAATTCAACTTGAAATGCAAATAGGAAAAAGAGAGAAGAAAAGAGAATTAAACATCCAGAAATGTGGGACACTATCAAACTCTACAAAATACCTAGACTTGGCATCCCAGAATGAGAACAGGGAATAGTGAGAACCCAACAATTCGTGTAGAGTTACAGGCCAAGAATTCACCAAAATTTACTGAAGTCAACAAACAACAGTTCCAAAAATCTCAAAGAACCCCTAGCAGACTAAATATACCTACGTACATCATAATCAAACTGCTTAGAAACAAAAATAAAGAAAAAATCTTGAAAATACCCAAAGAAAAAAGAAACATATAGAGAAGAACAAAGTTAATAATGGCAGTAGATTTTTCGTCAGAAAGCTAATAAGAAAAAACAAAAGAGAAAAACAATGAAGTGACATGTCAGCTGGGTAAAGAAACAAAACAAAACAACTTGTCAACCAATAATTCTATACCCAACTAAGTCCCTTTTAAAAATAAAAAATATGTAATTTTTCACATTAAAAACAAAATTAGAGAATTTATCACTAGCTTACCTGCACCACAAGATATGTTATTTAAAATAAGTCTTATAAAGGAAAGAAATAATATGAGGTCAGTTGGAAATCTATGTCTACGGAATGGATATGTCCCAGACATGGTAAAAATGTAGACAAATATAGAAGAGATTTTTTCCCTTACTTTTGACCTTTTTAAAAGATAAATGATACTTTATAACAAAAAGAATGGTAAAATATTGTGGGGTTAATAACCAGTGTAAAAGCAAAATATATGGCAGTAGTACAAATGATAGGAAGGAAGAAATAGAAGTGTACTGTTGTAAGGGTCCTGTGTTGTGCAAAAAGTGGTATACTATTGTGTGAAGGTAAGCTGTGATAAGTTAACAATGCATATTGTAAAATGCAGAGCAACAATTTAAAAAATAAAACAAAGATATATGGCTAATAAGCCTATAGTGGAGATAAAATGAAATTATTAAAGTGCTCAACTCAAAATATGGCAGAAAAAGAGGAAGAATGAAACGAAGAACAGATGGAATACTAGATAAGAAATGGCAAGATTTAATCCCAACCATATTATAGATTTAAGCCCAACCCTATCAAAAGGTGTATTTGATATAAATGGTCTAAATACTGAAATTTACATGTAGAAATGGCCAAATTCGATTAAAAAAACAAGCTCAAATATTTACTATTTATAAGAAAATTATTTTAAAATAAATATGTCAAAAGTAAAAGGATGGAAAATATATACCATGAAACACTAATCTAAAGAAAAATGGGTATTAACAGAGATAAAGAAAGAAATTGCATGCTGAAAAAGATCCATTAATCGGGAGAACATAACAATCCTAACAATCCTAAAGGTAAAATTTGAATCACCTAATAATGGTACTTCAAAATACATAAAGCAGAAAAATAGTAGAACTGCAAGGACAAACAGACAAATCCACAATTATAGTTTGGATTTTCAAAACTCTTCTCTCAATAATAGATAGAATAAATAGGCAAAAAATATTTAAACCTACAGTTGGTATTGTACTTCTGCTTAATAGTAAAAACCTATCTGACCATATCTAGTCAACATTGTTAGAGGTCATAGTCACTTCAGTAAGTCAAGAGAATGCATACTGATTGTAAAGAAATACTGTGAGCTCTTCACTCACTGATGATATGATTGTTAATATAAAAAAATCCCAAATGTAAATTTATAAAAACCTAACACTAAAAAGTAGTAAGTTACAAAGGCCATAAAATTTAAAGTTAATATTTTAATACTCAATTGCTTTATTTATATACTAGTGATAAATATTTAAAATGGAAATTAAAAAAAAATACCCTATCCAACAGCATCAAAAAATATGAAATTTCTCTAATCACTTCAATGAAATATATGCAAGACATGCACTTTGAAAATTATAAAACATTTCTGAAATTAAAGAATATCTAAAGTAATGGAACTATATAATGTATTGATTGACTCAAAATTGTTAAAATATTACTTCCCAAATTGGTCTACAGATATAATGCAATTTTATTCAAATTCCAATCAGGACTACTTTGGGGAATTGACAAGTTTATTCTTAAATTTGTATGAAAGCATCAATAATTTAGAATAGCCTATACAATATAGAAAAAGAGAAAAAATATCTGAGCACTTACACTGCCTATCAGTGAGTTAGCAGTTAGCTTAGTACAGATCTACGTTAGTAAAGACAATGTGGTATTGGCATAAGAACAATCATATAGATCAATGGAACAGATAGACTACAGAAATAGACTCACATATGTTAATTACCTTCAAATTAACTTAACAAAATAATTCAATGGGAAAAGAATAGTCTATTCAACAAACAGTGTTGGTGTAATTTGATATCTACATAAAATATAAACTTTGACAATTAAAAAAATTAACATTATGAACCATAGACCTAAACACAAGAAAAGCTGTAAAACTTCTAGGGGAAGACAAGAGAAGCTCTTTGTGACTCTGTTAGCCAATGATTTCTTGGTATCGGACCATTTGTCACATCTTTGTAGGATGGAACCCTGTAGAGTGACTGATACATAGTAATATTGAAGAGAAACATACTCAGTATATAAACACATTTTCAGAAAGTTTTGAAAGCTGATTTGAGTAGTATGAACCCTCAATTATGCTGGCCTTTTGCCTAGAACCTTCATAAACTTTTGCATGTTGGAAGCGTAGGCCCCTAATTTGATTCTGGAAATTCAGAATTTCTATATTCATTTGACAATTGGGACACTCTCTAACAAAATATTACTCTATTTGAATGACATGTATTTCTATGGCTCCTTGAGGTCCCCAAATTTCCAGGAATGTTTTTCTAAGTCATCCTTGACTTAAAGATGGAAAATACTGGCATATCACCTAGGTCATGTTTTGGATGCGGACATGGACTTGTGTATGAGAGTCATTAGGTGGGTGCCAGGCCTTCTGTGGGAATCATATGATTTACAGATCCTGCTCTTGCTCCTTTTTCTTTCTTTTATTCTCCCATTCATTTACTTGCTTCTACCTCGTTTTGATCACCTTCCTATTTTATGAGGATAAGAAGAAAGACAAGGTGTGAAATATGAGAAGGGAAATGAAAGAGAAGAGAATAATTAAATGCAAGAGAATAAAACATGTAGATACATAGAATTCTGGAAACAGAATGATAAATCTTTCAAGGAAGAGTGAAATCCAAATAAAATTGTTAAAAGCTCCATCTGTAACATACAAGCTAGCCAGAGGGTGGGGTTGAATTTGGAAGTATTTGGGTTTTTAAAGTCTTCCTATCTATGAAATAATGTACAAAGTAAACTAAAATATTTTATTAGACATTGTTAAATGTCATTAAAAATCATGTTCTAGGAAAATGTTTTTTCCTCCAAACAACTTTGTAGGTAATAAAATTTCAATCTAAAATCTAGAAAAGCCTTTACAAGTTCTAAAGATTTTCATAGAACCTCAGCCATCTTTAGTTCTCCCTATCGAGGATGTTGCACATTTTTGGAATTGATTCAGAGAACAGTTAAGCACCATCTGTGTGCCATTTACAGTAGGAAAAAAAGTATCTTTAAACTATTTATATTCTGAGATTTTTTTATTCTTGTTGGACAAAGTAGAATCAGTTCTGGTTTCAGGAAGCAACTTGGCATAACTCAACTTAAAAGAATGAAAAACTGATATAAAAGCCTTGCTAAGGACGATATCATAATAAACACATGTGCTTATTATAAAAAAAATGCATAAAATTGCAGGTTATCTGGTGAAGTTGTAGGAATCTTATAAATAGGCTTGAAGTGATCATTAACCTATGGGTGATCAACAGAAACTAATTCATAGGCTTCTTCTATATGATGTGAAGTATTTGTTTTCAAATGGTTATAATGATTCAGAGACATGACATGTCAGGCAGTAATCACATAATCACATAATCCATTAAGCAAAATAGTTCAAGGTTGGCATACAGTCTCAACTGTGAATTATAGTTATTCAAATACTTTATAGTTACATTTTAACATGAGAGGTACTTTTTAAAATTAAAAATATTAGAAGCAACTTACTTTCTTTTTTTCTTTTTTCTTTTCTTTTCTTTTTTTTTTTTTTTTGAGAAAGAGTCTTACTCTGTTGCCCAGGCTGGAGTGCAGTCGCACGATCTCTACTCGCTGTAACCTCCCCCTGCCATGTTCAAGTGATTCTCCTGCCTCAGCCTCCCGAGTATCTGGGATTACAGGCTCCTGCTACTGTGCCCGGCTAATTTTTGTATTCTTAGTAGAGACAGGGTCTTGCCATGTTGGCCAGGCTGGTCTCGAACTCCTGACCTCAGGTGATACACCCTCCTTGGCCTCCCAGAGTGCTGGGATTACAGGCATGAGCCACTGCGCCCGGCCAAGAAGCAACTTACTTTTTAAATGAGACACAAACTATGATAACTGTACACAGACACAGATGAACTCTTTAATCAAGTAACATGTATAAAAGGAAAATTTGATATATTTAATATCTATATCATTCAATAGTAAATAGAAATATAGCAATTCAATTACTTGTTTCAATTATTTTTATTTATACATAGCTCATGTAAAATCTCGAAGTTTCCCTTTCAGTTTTCTAGTTCTCCAGTGACTTGTATTTAATGGATGGCTTGCATTTCATGAATGGATACATAAGTGGCTATACTTTTTTCTGTTTTAGCATTTATTTATCCTCACTATTATATTACCATCATCCTTGACAATTCAAGAATATAGGCAGTGCATAATACCATAGACTTACATTGAATCCCAGAGCCTCGTCAATGGTTAGGATTCTATAACATAAACACTGTGTCTGTCACTTTGTACGGAGTGTTGGATGCAAATCTAAACCTTAGAAGGAGCTCAAGCTTATTCATTCCTTGAAGCAATGTGCTGACTGGGTCATGGCTAAGAAGACCTAGGACCTTGGTTCTGGGGTTGCATCTTTATGTGCTAAGAACAAGAAGCCTTTATCTCCATAGGAAATGGAATTTTGGTATTCTTAACTCCTTGATTTTATTTTTATATTTGGAGTATTTTATCTTTAATATATCTGATGAGGCATAGTGGGCTTTATTAATAAAAACAGAAAACAAACCAAAGGGAAGAAGAAATTGTCCTGGACAAGGTACATTTTTTCTTGTTTGGAAAAAGTATGTCCTTGTATATCATATAAAGTCTAGCGTACTTTCTAATGGCCGAGTATTCCATATATAAACTTGCAATACAGTGTATTAATAGTAGTGATAAATATATGACATTTTCTTAGACTTTTCCTTTGTACCCATCTGTTCAGGACCTAGTTTGTGTGATTGGTCAAATATTCAGGTTGTCAGGACTTTGAATCTTACTCTACCTTGAAGACATATCTAATCCTGAGATTACTTTTGGTCTCCTCATATGGTTCCTTTCACTAGGCCTGCAAATTCCTTGAACAATTTCATGTTTCTCATAGGCTATGTGTAGTAGGTGCTAGAACACTTAAGACAGCAGAAACTGATCCTAAAACTGTGCATTATGTGTCTAAAATAATGACTTCATGGTCATCTTTATCATGTCAATAAATCCAATTTCACCAGTTGTGTTAAAGTGAAGATACAACATTAAGAAAAAAAACAAGAGGAGGATCTTAAATCCTGTTATCTCAATGCTTTAAAGTAGACTTGAGAGCAAGCAAGCGTTAGGTAAAAGGAAGAGAATAGAGAAGGGAAGGGAAAGACAGGCATTTAAGAGCAGTCCTGAGATATCTTAAATGTAATACCAGTGATTTTCCTTAATGCTATTCTTAGGATATAATATTTTTCTGGAGCAGGGAGAAATACCTGTACCTTTTCTTTCTCCTCATCTAATAGAAATCCTACTCTATGACTGCAGTTTCCTCCAGTTAGAAATTCTTTACTAGTTCTTACTGATTTTTTTTTTTTAATTCTTAAAGATCATAATCCAGGGCTGATTTGATACATTCAAACAAATTTTCCCTTATCTTTCTTTGGACATTTATGGTATTTGTTTGTAATTATTATTAATTATAAAATTGTTTTATATTCTTATAGTTCATGTTCATGAATTAACCTATATTCTTTTTCACAGTTTGGAAATGATCTTATTTATATTCCCAGCTTGCTTAGTGTCTAGGACTAGTAAGTGCTCAATAAAGTCTGATTACTGGATTCATGAATAAATGGAGAAATGAATGACTGAATGAACCTCAACATATACTTTGGTATAAATAAGTTCATATCAAAACGTAAATGATACTTGATCACTTTGTGTTATATCTTGAAAGTGGTAGTTTGGGAGGGTAGGTAAAAAAACAAGCCATTGGACTATCTGAAGATCAAAGAGGATAAATCTAAGCATAAAAATATACCCTAAAAGGGAGTCTTTAAGCAAACATATAGGAAGCTGCTGAAGATGGCATGTGTTAATCCTTGCTTTAGAGTCAAGAACTGATTCTTATTTATTATTTCCAGTATTTAACACAGGGCTTAGCATATATAATCAAAGAATGTTTATTGATTAATTACAGCTGATATGTATTGCATTCTTAGTATATGCCCAAATCTGTGCCAAGTGCTTTATATATTCTCTGCTTTATACCTTACATTGATAATATAAGGTTTTATTATGAATATTGATATTATTTATAATAAAATATTGTATTTATTTTATGAATGAGGAAACAGAGACTTAGAGAGTTTTTAACATTATTAATATTCATAATGAAATAATATTATTGTCTTTATGAATGAGGAATCAGAGGCTCAGAAAGTTTTGGAAATTATGCTGAGGCCACACAGCAAGTTTTGAGACCAAAATTTAAATCCAGAGGTCTTACCTATCCTAAGAACCTAAACTCATAACTTTGAGGATTTCATAATGTATCTTTCAGTTTATCTGTATTTAGGTAAGTAAAAACTCCAAATATAAAACAGTATTTAGATCCTACAGAGTCATATTGTATTATCCTAGTCTATAGGTGGGCAATAGGTGGTGAAGACATGCTTAAATGTTTTAGAGAAATGACAGGTCATTCACTAGGACAGAAAGCATATTTTGCTCAATTACGGTCATGCTATTCTATCTATATAACCTGTTTCAGGAGGATGAAGATTTAGGCACATTGGAAGCTTGTTTTTTAAATGGCTTCTGAGAGCATTCTACATCAAATACAAATATATATGTATGTCCATTCTCTATAGCCATTCTCTAAGTGTTGTCTGGAGACAGAGAGGGTCCCTGAAATTATTTCTTTAAGTCCAAAGTAAAAATAATAATATTAGAATGCCAAGACAATTCCAATGGGGAATTTTTTTTTTTGTAACAAATGGTGTTGGGACAACTGGATAGTCACATGCTAAAGAAGGAAATTATACCTCTACCTCATGCTATATACAAAGTCAATGCAAAATGGATTAAATATCTACATGTATTTTTAGCTGAAAGCGAAAACTATATACTTCTTAGATAAAACCAGGTATAAATGTTTATAACCTGTAATTAGGTAATGGTTTTTTAGATATGACACTAAAGTGACAAAAAAATAAATAGATAAGTTGGACATCATCGTAGTTAAAATCTTCTGTGCTTCAAAAGACATCACAAAGAAAGTGAAAAGATAATCCACAGTATGGGAGAAATTTTTTTACAAATCTTACATCTGAAAAGGGACTTGTATCCAGAATATACAGTTGACCCTTGAACAACACAGATTTAAACCGTATGGGTCTACTTATGTGTGAATTTTTTCAATAAACATTACACTGAGTGCGCCTGCCTCTTCTGCCTCCGCTTCTTTCTCCTCCGTTTCTTTCACCTCTGCCACTCCTGAGACAGCCAGACCAATCCATCCTTTTCCCCCTCCTCAGCCTACTCAATGTAAAGATGACAAGGATGAAGACTTTTATGATAATCCGTTTTCACCTAATGAATAGTAAATATATGTTCTTTTTCTTATTTTTAAATATTTTTGTTTCTCTAGTTTACTTTATATTAAGCTGTATATATACAATATATAATACATATACAAAATGTGCATTAACTGTTTATGTAATCAGGAAGGCTTCCAGTCAATAATAGGCTATCAGTAGTTAAGTTTTTGAAGAGTTAAAAGCTATATGAGAATTTTTGACTGTGCAGGAAGTCAGCACCACAACCTCTGTTCTTCAGGGATCAACTATATAAAGAACTAATAAAATTCAATAATAAAATTATAAATAATCCATTTAAAAAATAGGCAAAGGATCTGAATAGATAGTTCTCCAGGGATACACGAATAACCAGTAAGTACATAAAAAGATGTTCATCGTTAAACATCAGGAAAATACAAGTCAAAATCACAATGAGTTGTAATTTCACATCTACTAGGATAGCTATGATAAAAGAAGAGCAATAATAAGTGTTGTCAAAGTTGTGGAGAAGTCAGTACTTTCATACACTGCTCGTTGGAATGTAAAATGGTGTCACTGCTGTGGAAAACAGTATGGTAATTTCTAAAGTAGTTATGGGACCCAGCAATGCCACTCTTTCATATATGCCCAAGAGAAAAACATCTGTCCACACAAAACTTATATAAGAATGTTTATATTAACATTATTTATGGAACAAAGAAGTGGAAACAGTCCAAATGTCCTTCAAATGATGAATAGGTAAATAAAATGCGGCATAGCCATACAATGGAATATGAATCATCAAAAGAAATGAATGACTGATATATGCCGTGTCTGACCAACATAGTTGTTTTTCAAGAAAATGCATTATTCAAATTGATAAGAGAGTGGTTTATTATTGTAGAGTTTGGGTGAATAAAAGCTATATCAACAATGAGCTACATACAAAATTGGTATGCATATGTTGGGCAAAATCTTTGGTTGAATTCTACACTGGTGTCAATGAGGTTGGGAAAAAAACAACTAGTAGTAAAGGAAGAATTATGTAGAGTGTAAATTTAAAAACGATTGGATATTACAGTGGTTTGGGAGACATTTACAGTTTGATGACCTGAAATAGAGAGACCTCCTTGAGTATTTGGGACATACAGGAGAGACCTCAGAAAGCCACACCTTAGGAGTAGAACGAAACTAAATCTAGAATAAAAGTTACTGTAAACCTGCCCTAGCAGGATGAAAAGCAATCCTCAGAATGATCATTTAAAAAACTGTTTTCTAGAATAAAACATTCTTTTATAGAAGACAAAATTTACACAACCAACAATGCCATATTACAATTCTCATCATCCAATCAAAAATTACATGTAAAGAAGTAGGGCAGGGCGGATGTGGTGGCTCACGCCTGCAATCCCAGCACTTTGAGAGGCTGAGGCGGGCAGATCACAAGGTTAGGAGATCAAGACCATCCTGGCTAACACGGTGAAACCCTGTCTCTACTAAAAATACAAAAATTAGCCAGGCATGGTGGCATGCGCCTGTAGTCCCAGCTACTCGGGAGGCTCAGGCAGGACAATCGCTTGAACCGGGGAGGTGGAGGTTGCAGTGAGCCAAGCTTGTGCCACACTGTACTCCACCTGGGTAACAGAGTGAGACTCTGTCTCAAAAGGAAAAAAAAAGTAGGGCAATAAACTCATAGTCAGTAGATACATCAGTCAGCAGAATTGAACTCAGAAATGGCATAAATTAAGGGCGAAACAATATTTTGTTATATAAGAGGCCATAATGTAAATATTTTAGGCTTTGAAGGCTGCCTATGGTCTTTATTGTATGTTTTTCTCTGTCGTGTTTTGCTGTGTATTTGTGTGTGTGTGTATTTAACAATATTTCACAATATGCAAACCATTCTTAACTCATGGATTGTACCAAAAAAGTTCCACGGATGATAGTTTCTGAGCTGTTACATACTGATAGAATGAAAAGAAAAGGAATTTAAATTAGTATAAATATGTTTAATAATTTAAAAGAAAATATGAACATAATTAGAAGAAAAAATAAAACCTATTTATAAAAGAAGCAAATGGAACTTCTTGAGATGAAAAATAGAATATCTGAAGCAATAAAGTCACTAAATAAGTTTTAAGTGCGTGATAGATACCATAGAAGAAAATGTTTAGTGGCAATGAATCAGAGCACTAGAACCTAAAAGAAAAGTGATTTAAAAAATGAACAGAGATTCAGTGACATGTTGGACATTAATAAGCTCTCTAGCACACGTGTAATTGAAGTCCTTAATGGTGAGGAAGGTAGGGCATAACATAATTTTGAATGAATAAGTTTGAAAATTTCTTAAATTTGGTGATATATAGACATCTACACATTCAAAAAGCTTAGTGAAACCTAAACTGAATATGAATAAATGAAACCACATCTAGACGTATCATAGTCTAACTACTAAAACCCAGTAATGAAGAGAGAGTCTTCAGAGGAAAATGATATATTACATAGAAGGTAACAAATTTAATTGACTTCTCATTATATGTAATGCAAACCAAAAGGCGATGGGATGATATTCTTAGAGAGTTGAGAAAAAAGTTAATCTAGAATCTATATCTACCAAAAGTGTCTTTCAAAAATGAAAGTTAAATGAGACCTTTGTAGAATAACAAAAGCTGAGAGAATTTGTCACTGGGGACTTGCACTAAAAGATATGTTCAAGAAAGTTCTTCAGGCTTAAGGAAAAGGATGTTGGATAGAGATATTTGCACAAGGGAAAGAAGAGTTTCTTAAATAGTAAATATGTGAATAAATATAAAAACTTATTTCTCATTAAAATTGTATTAAACTATATTTGATTAAAGAAAAAGTAACAATGTATAATGGGGTATATAATATGTGGAAGTAAAATTACTATTTATTTTTCAGTGGAATTAAGTAATCTAGGTTTTAAAGAGATTATATGCTTTCTTCTTCTTCTTTTATTTTAGGTTCCAGGGATACATGTGCAGGTTTCTCACATGGGATAAATTGCATGTCGCTGAGGGTTGGTGTACAATGATCCCGTCACCCAGGTAATGAGCATGATACCTCATAGGTAACCTTCCAACCTATACCCCCTTTCAAGCAGTCTCCAGTGTCTATTGTTCCCATCTTTTGTCCATATGTATTCAGTGTTTAGCTCCCATGTATAAGTGAGAACAGGCAGTATTTGGTTTTCTATTCCTGTTACTTCACTTAGGATAATGGCCCCCAGCTGCATCCATGTTGCTGCAAAAGACATAATTTCATTTTTAATGGCTGTGTAGTATTCCATGGTGTATATGTACTACATTTTCTTTATCCAGTCCTCCATCAATGGGCATTGAGGTTGATTCCATGTCTTTGCTATTGTGAATAGTGCTATAGTGAACATACAAGTGCATGTGCCTTTTTGATGAAATGATTTGTTTTCCTTTGGGTGTATACCCAATAGTGGGATTGCAGAGTCAAATGGTTGTTCTGTTTTAAGTTCTTTGAGAAATTTCCACACTGTCCTTCACAGCAGCTGAACAAATATGAATTCCCACTAGCAGTGCATAAGTCTTCCCTTTTCACTGCAACCTTGCCAGCATCTGTTGTTTTCTTTACTTTTTAATAATAGCCATTCTGACTGGGATTAGATTATATTTCATTGTGGTTTTGATTTACATTTCTCTAATGATTAATGATGATGAGCTTTTTTTCATATATTTGTTGGCTGCACGTATATAGAAGTAAAATTATTGACAAGAATAGCACAAAGGACAGGAAGGCAGAAATTGAAGTATATTGTTTTAATGTTTGTACATTGTACATAAATCTGTGGCATGCCCAAGAAATGATTCCAGAAAAGGGTATCTAAATAAAAATGTCTAAAGGATATTGTTATTTGGAAATATTCTATATGAAGATTTTCTTAGTTCCTCTACTGTCAGAAGTAGGTACTGTAAAAAAATCTGGATCATATACCACTCACTATTTGCCAAATATGAATTAAGTTTGATTCTGAAATATATATATGGGGGAAAACTCCAAGTGTATTATTCTTCTTGTGATGGATAACACTGAGCAGATATACTGTGTTTGATTAAAACATACCTGGGGAATAATTGGTGCTAAATATGGATACTTGACAAACATAATATAATATTTGAATACTGAAAAGGAAGTCAAAGTTTGCTTTTTCCCATACATAACAAAGGAGAGAGAATAAAATTTTATCAAGGGGATGAATGCCAGGAAGGTGTCATCAACAAGTGAGAGGAGTATCTGTAACAAACAAAGAATATCCAGGGGAAGGAGACTTCTAGGAGAGTTTCCTTGAATTTCCGTACCAGAAAATCCCAAATGTGTTATGGAATCTTTTTTTCCATGTGTGTAATAATATAGCATTCTTCACGTACTTTTATCCCTTTCACTTTCTGGATGGATTTGGGAAATTCCTGCAAGTCAAAGTGGGATTTCACAGAATGCATATTCCACAAGGACACATCTATGTATTTGCCTTATTCACTTGTAATAAGTGATACAATTTGCCTTAAGTGAAGTGCACAAGTGGGTGTTGAAACTTTTAATTCAAGAACCATAACATTGGATGAGAATCAATGTCTGTTTTAAGTCTTAATGCTCACACAAATAAGATATTTCTTAAAAATCACAGGAGCAAGATACTTATTTCATATATAGAAGTCTGAAGCTTAAATAGTGCTACTAAATAATCTGCCTAGTTAATGAAGATTTAAGAGTTATTATAATATTATTCAAAGGCAAGTAGTAATATGTATATATGACTATATTCATAGACCAGAGAAGTAAACATTTTCTGAGAGGCATTCTTTGAGAATAATTTTACCAGCAAAGGAGTTAATAGTTTGAAGAAATGAAATTCAGCACCAGCAAATGAATGGCAGGAGATTCCATGGTTGTCTCTTTGCCAAAGTAGCAGGCTTGTTTTTAAGCTTATATAACCGTTTATATTTTAAGCAGGTTTCTGAGAAATTGAAAGACAGCTTGGAAAGCTGGTGCTTTTTTCTTCAAAACAGACAAACTTTTAAAATTACTTTTTAACATGAAGCCAGTAGAACAGATTCCCTAGTTTGAAGTATAACAAATTCATTGACTCTTAAATGTTGTTAAAGGACCTAGTATTTCATGCCCTAGTCATTGAAGATTCTCAGAGAATACAAGTCTCTGTTACCAAGGGGAATACATGATGGTGGCTGGAGAGAGACAATAAACAAAAAAGACTCTGTCATGTTAGTGCTCTGAAGTACTAATAGGTTAAATAATCAAAGTAAAGAGATATGGACAGAGAATGGATGGGGTGAGCTATTTAGTTAGAATAGTTAAGGAAGGTCTCTCTTTTAAGGTTGTATTTGAACATAAACTTGAATGAAGCGATGCAGAGATGCAATGATATTTATCTATCTTACAGATGCATAGATACATAGATTTAGTTATAGATAATTCTCCAGGTAGAAGATACAGCAATTGCAAAGTCTCTGGAGTGGAAGAGTACCTGGCACATTAAAAAAACAGCAAGAAAACAACACAGCAGTGCTCTAGGGCACGGTGTAATCGGGTGGTAGGAGATAGGTACAGAGAAAGGAAAAGGGCCCAGAACATGTAGGCAGCTGTAAGCAATAATAAAAACTTTGGAATTTATTCTGAGTAAGATGGAATGATCTGGGAAATATTGAGCTGAAAAGTAATAATCTGAGCGTTGTTGTGGGAAATAGACAGTAGTAAGGTAAGCAAGGATGATAATTGCAGATAACTTCAATATCCAGGCAAAAACCAATTTTGGCTGGGACTAGGGGCCGATATTGGTGAAAAATTGTTAGATTCTCAAAGTATTTTGAAGTAAAAATCAATGTAGTTTGTTAATAGATCAAATCCGGGGTGTGAAAGACGGGGAGGTAACAAGGAAGACTTAAAGATTTTTGGCCTAAACTGTTGGAAGAGTGGAATTCTATTTATTGATACAGTGCAAATAAGGGAAAAACAAGAATAAGGGGAGAAGAATCAAGAGTTTAGTTTTTCAAAGTTAATTTTGAGATGTCTTTTAAGCATTTAAGAATTGGTGTCAAAAACATAATTGGGTATGAGTAAACAGTGGATATATTTCAAGGAGAAGTAAGAGTGGATTTTGAACCTGAAAGTTATTAGCATAAAGATGATATTTAAAACCATGGGAAGACTTTGTTGGTATATAGAGAAAAGAAATGATCCCATAACCAAGTTCTAAGATGTCCTGTTTTTTACAGATTGGAAATCTGAGATGGAGATAGGAAAGAATGCTGAGAATAAGTGAGCAAAGGATGAGAACCTAGAGTTAGGGTAAAGAGAAAGGTGTAGTTCAAGAAGAATGGCATGATGAGCTATACCAAATGCTGCCAATTATTAACTATTCATTGGCAGATGGTAAATCGGATACAGCTGCTATTCATTGCCTCTGTTCTTTGCTGATTCTTCATGAGAGCCTCTTACTATATATCAGGACTTCCCTCCTGGATGGCAATACCAATTGGTCAAAAGAGGCAGTCATCCAACGTTTAAAGGTCCCAGGAGGTGAAATCTGATTTACTTAACAAGTACTACTTCTATACACAAAACAGTGTATTTTGTGATACTTCCTCCTTTTTTAAATAACAAACTCCTGTCCTCTCAAAGAATGTGAGTCATTAGAGAAGAAAAAAAGGAACACTGTGGAAAATTAAAGTATCCAAAAAATATGTCAAAAATTCCACTTGGGAAGACATTGCTGCTTTATCATTAGTCCAGTGCTCTTCAAAAATTAACCCAGAGGAGATTTCAGTTACACTACTCATGAACTTGAACATGGCATTCAGACATTCTACTCATGAACTTGAAATTAGATTTTAGGGAAGTAAGTGTTATTAAATTAAAAGTGTGCCTTTATAGACTCTCCTTGTCTACGATGTGTATCTATTTTTTCCGCTAATAACAAGCAAGTACTTATTGTGTATTTGAGTAAACATAATCCATGTTTGACCTACTCTAATCATCATTTTAACCTTTTGTGTTCATAAATGTAATAGATTAATGCTGTCTTTTAAAGTAACATCAAACTTATATGCTTCAGTATAATGTATTTGAATATCATAACATGATCATTTAAACATGGCTTTCTATAATGACATAGAACCTGTTTTAACACACTGCGGTTAAATTTCTATATCATTGGCATAAAGCTTACAAAATTACATGAAAAGTTTTGATGACAGAAAATATCTAATATTAAACTAAACCCAAGTGCTGTCAGCTCTCCGTATCTTTGGGTGCCACATCTGTAGATTCAATCAGCCTCAGATAAAAATATTTAGACAAAAAATTGTATCCGTACTGAACATGTGCAACTTTTTTTCTTGACATTATTCCCTAAACAATACAGTATAACTATTTACATAGCATTTACATTGTATTAGTTATTATAAGTAATTTAGAGATGATTTAAGTATGCAGAAAGATGTGTGTCGATTATATGCAAATACAATGCCACTTTATCTCAGAGATTTGATATCTGTGGATTTTGGTATACTTGGAGAGTCCTGGAACCAATCCCTATGGATACTGAGGGACAACTATAATTGAGATTCTTTATAAGCTTAAAACCAAACTTACAATGAAAAATCAAGAAAGAGAGCTCAGATAAAAAGAATGTCTTTGCTCACAGACAAACTACAAAACAAGAAGGGCTGTTTCCATTGGGTCTTCTTTTCTTCAGAAAGTATACAGACGGTAACTGGTATATGAGTTGGATTTGGGGCTACAATAGCATACATGTGACTCAGCCAGGGACAGCCCTTTTAAAACCTCAGGCAAAGAAAAATTACAGGCTACTGTTTTCCTAAGGCAAAGAAAAATTATAGGCTGGTGTGACTCTGGGTCCCACTAATGGATTCTCTACGGGGTCTTAGCAATGTGTGTATGGGAAGGCGGAGCATGAACTGGTTTCCCACAGTAATTTGATGCCACAAGCAATTCTGTTCTAATGGAGTTATAATAGACTCTTTACTTCAAACAAACATTGATGTTAGTGGACATTAATTTTCATGGTGTTTTCCTCTGAGAAAGGAGGGATTTTGTTCAGGACAATAAGACACTGTTTCAATTTGTGAGATGAAAGTTTTCAGAGAGAGAGAAAAAAAGAAGAGTCTATGCTTTTATGCTTTATCCAAGATTTGTCTCAACTCTTTTCTGCTTTGTCTTCTGGCCATATCTATATTCGCGATTTATTGCAGAGTAATTGATGGCTTTGCCAAATGGTGGTACGCTGTAGTCTTTACAATGCATTGTGGTCTTTATGATGTTTGCAATGAGATCAAAAAGAATGCAAACCACTATCTTTTTAGTATATCTCCTGAAATTCCATATCCCTTCAAAAGTGTACTATGTAAAGTACAAATCAGTCTGTACTTTGCTGCGCCTTAAAAATCTTTAGTAGCTTTCCTTTATCAACATAGTAAGATCCAAACCCTTTAGTATGGCAGACAAGTCCTTTCTTCATCTGGCCTTTATATGTGAAACACCTCTCAGTTTACCTGATCTCTGTGTTATTTCTTGCCTGTGTGTGTTTTTAAATTCTGTATCCTGTGTCTAGAATTACTTTCACTTTTCTTCGTCCTCCAGTTGCCTGTGTTACCTATAGAAACAGCCTTTACTCCTCTAGGAAGCCTTTCCCTGATCATCCAGGTTATGCAATATGTGTCTCCTGTGTTCACACTCTGGCATATATCTGTAAGTGTACTTGCTGCATTAAATTATTACTAATTCTATTTTTCTCTGTCCCCCCAAATACTGTGGTCTCCTTAAAAGCAGGAAATGTTAACCATTAATTCTTTGTCAAGAGCAATGGCTAGCTAAAACATGAGCAATCACAAAATAAGTGTTTGTCAGGTGAATGAATGAGTGAACCAATGGCTAGTGTTAGGCACTACCAGTTCTAATGGGTTTAATGCTTTTTTTTTTTTCATCCAGCCTCTCCTAAATACCTTAAAACAAATACATCTTGAAGGATGTACCATGCTTCCATTATGATTTAGTTTAGAAGGAGTTTGGTGTACTGTAACAGCCAAAGGTATTAGTGTGCCCAGAGAGAAAGCATATTTGAAGCAGAGTTGTAATTATAACAAAGGAAGAGTCCTAGCTCATGATTTATTGCCTGAAAGTTTCCAATGTGAGTACAATTAGTGCACTCTTAGAATGGCTCCAAATGATGAAGGATTTGATTACACGAGGAGCTCTACCTCCAGTGCTAGAGATATAGACATAAATTTGTGTTTCTATTTAAATTACTTGAAAGAGTTTTGATTTTAGCTACAAATTTGAATTTAAATGAATATAACTGGAAGCTATAGTTAAAGTCCATTGTTCCTGGGAATCCAATGATTTGAGATAAAAATGTTTACATTTGTTCAATTCAAAGAAACAGCCTAGTTCTCGTACTAAACAACAAACCCACTTTTTCTTTCTCTACAGGCAGCTGTCTCAGAGGGATTTTCATACAACCTTCCAATATATTTCTTTACTTTTAATGAGTAAAATATCCTAGGTGTTGTAAAATCGGGAAGAATTATATTTATATTGTTTTACTTATAGAAATTTGTATACATTCATTATTTAATTTAATATGTTTTAATTCTGAAAAATAAGAACTTGTAACTATTTGAGATAGTTTCTTTATTAATTTAAATTTTTGTTGAGAAAAAATTCATATAAATTTACCATTTTAATCATTTGAAATGTACAATTCAGTTATTTTTTTTGTATATTTGCAATGTTGTGCAATTAACACCACTATCTAATTTCAGAATATTTTCATCACCCCAGAAGACACCTCATATTCAGTGAGCAGTTATACCCCAGTCTCCTTTCTTTCAAAGCCCTGTCAACAAGCTACTATTTGTCTCAATGAATTGAGTATTATGGCATTTTATATAAAAGGTATCATGTAATTTGTGACTTTTTCACCCTTGACTGGCTTCTTTCACTTAGCATAATTGTCTATTATGAATAATTGTGATAAGACCATTCATCTGCACAATTTTATATGGCCATACCTTTTATTTCTCCTTGATATATACCTAGAAGTAAAATTGCATAGTAACTCAATGTTTAACTTTTAAGTAACTACTAAATGTTTTTCTATGGTGGCTTCAACATTTTACATTCCTACCAACAATGTACGAGGCTTCCAGTTTCTTCACATCCTTGTCAACACCTGTTATTTTCTGATTTTAAAAAAATTATAGCTGTCCTAGTGAGTAAGAAGTGGTATCCCGTTGTGTTTATAATTTTGATTTTGCTGACTAATGTTCTTGACTAGTGTTGGTTAGCATCTTTATTATTATTATAATTTAAGTTCTGGGATACATGTGTAGAATGTGCAGGTTACATAGGTATACATGTGCCATGGTGGTTTGCTGCACCCATCAAGCCATCATCTAGGTTTTTAGCCTCACATGCATTAGGTATTTGTCCTAATGCTCTCCCTCCTCTTGCTCCCCAAACCCGATGGGCCACAGTGTGTGATGTTCCCCTCACTGTGTCCATGTGTTCTCATTGTTCAACTCCCACTTATGAGTGAGAACATGTGGTGTTTAGTTTTCTTTTCCTGTGTTAGTTTGCTGAGAATGATGGTTTCCAGCTTCATCTGTGTCCCTGAAAAGGACATTAACTCATTCTTTTTATGGCTGTGTAGTATTCCATGGTGTATATGTGCCACATTTTCTTTATCCAGTCTATCTTTGATAGGCATTTGGGTTGGTTCCAAGTCTTTGCTATTGTAAATAGTGCTGCAATAAACATACGTGTGCATGCGCCTTTATAGTAGAATGATTTATAATCCTTTGGGTATATCCCCAGTAATGGGATTGCTGGGTCCAATGGTATTTCTGGTTCTAGATCCTTGAGGAATAACCATACTGTCTTCCACAATGGTTCAACTAATATGCACTCCCACCAACAGTGTAAAAGCGTTCCTATTTCTCCACATCCTCTCCAGCATCTGTTGTTTCCTGACTTTTCTTTTTTTTTTTTTTTTTTTGAAATGAGTCTTGCTCTGTCACCCAGGCTGGAGTGCAGTGGTGCCATCTCGGTTCACTGAAAGCTCCACTTCCTGGGTTTGCACCATTCTGCTGCCTGAGCCTCCCAAGTAGCTGGGACTACAGGCACCTGCCACCATGCCAGGCTAATTTTTTGTATTTTTAGTAGAGACAGGGTTTCACAGTGTAAGGCAGGATGGTCTCGATCTCCTGACCTCATGATCCACCCACCTCAGCCTCCCAAATTGCTGGGCATGAGCCACCACTCCTGGCCATTTCCTGACTTTTTAATGATCGCCATTCTAATTGACATGAGATGGTATCTCATTGTAGTTTTGACTTGCGTTTGTCTACTGACCAGAGATGATGAGCTTTTTTTCATATTCTTGTTGGCCACATAAATGTCTTCTTTTGAGAAGTGTCTGTTCATATCATTCACCCACATTTTGATGGGGTTGTTTGGTTTTATCTTGTAAATTTGTTTAAGTTCCTTGTAGATTCTGGATATTAGACTTTTGTCAGATAGATAGACTGCAAAAATTTTCTCCCATTCTGTAGGTTGCCTGTTCACTCTGATGATAGTTTATTTTGCTATGCAGAAGCTCTTTAGTTTAATTAGATCCCTTTTGTCAATTTTGGCTTTTGTTGACATTGCTTTTGGTGTTTTAGTCATGAAGTCTTTGCCCATGCCTATGTCTTGAATGGTATTGCCTAGGTTTTCTCCTAGGGTTTTTAATAATTTTAGGTTTTACATTTAAGTATTTAATCCATCTTGAGTTAATTTTTATATAAGGTGTAAGGATGGTGTCCAGTTTCAGTTTTCTGCATATGGCTAGCCAGTTTTACCAGCACAATTTATTAAATAGGGAATCCTTTCCCCATTGCTTGTTTTTGTCAGGCTTGTCAAAGATCAGATGGTTGTAGATGTGTGGTGTTATTTCTGAGGCTTTTGTTCTGTTCCATTGGTCTATATATCTGTTTTGGTACCAGTACCATGCTGTTTTGGTTACTGTAGCCTTGTACTATAGTTTGAAATCAGGTAGTATGATGCCTTCAGCTTTGTTCTGTTTGCTTACGATTGTCTTGGCTATATGGGCTCTTTTTTTGGTTCCATATGAAATTTAAAGTATTTTTTCTAATTCTGTGAAGAAACTCAGTGGTAGCTTGAAGGGAATAGCATTGAATCTATAAATTACTTTGGGCAGTATGGCCATTTTCATGATATTGATTCTTCCTATCCATGAGCATCGAATGTTTTTCCATTTGTTCGTGTCCTCTCTTATTTCTTTGAGCAGAGGTTTGTAGTTCTCCTTGAAGAGGTCCTTCACTTCCCTTGTAAATTGTATTCCTAGATATTTTATTCTCTTTGTAGCAATTGTGAATAGGAGTTCACTCATGATTTGGCTCTCTGTTGATCTATTATTGGTGTATAAGAATGCTTGTGATTTTTGCACATTGATTTTGTATCCTGAGACTTTGTTGAAGTTGCTTAACAGCTTAAGGAATTTTTGGGTTGAGACGGTGGGGTTTTCTAAATACACAGTCATGTCAGTTGCAAACAGGGACAATTTGACTTCCTCTGTTCCTATTTGAAAACCCTTTATTTTATTCTCTTGCATGATTTCCCTGGCTAGAACTTCCAATACTGTGTTGAATAGGAGTGGTGAAAGAGGGCATCCTTGTCTTGTGCTGGTTTTCCAGCTTTTGCCCATTCGGTATGATATTAGCTATGAGTCTGTCATAAATAGCTCTTATTATTTTGAGATATATTTCATCAATACCTAGTTTTTGAGTGTTTTTAGCATGAAGGGGTGTTGAATTTTATCAAAGGGCTTTTCTGCATCTATTGAGATAATCTTTTTTATTGGTTCTGTTTATGTGATGGATTACCTTTATTAATTTTTGTATGTTGACCCAGCCTTGCATACCAGGGATGAAGCCTGCTTGATCATGGTGGATAACCTTTTCGATGTGCTGCTGGATTCGGTTTGCCAGTATTTTATTGAGGATTTTTGCGCCAATGTTCATAAGGGATATTGGCCTGAGTTTTGTTGTTGTTGTTGTGTCTCTGCTAGGTTTTGGTACCAGGATGATGCTGACCTCATACAATGAGTTAGGGAGGAGTCCCTCTTTTTCTATTGATTGGATTAGTTTCAGAAGGAATGGTACCAGCTCCTCTTTGTACCTCTCGTAGAATTCGGCTGTGAATCCATCTGGTCCTGGGCTTTTGTTTTGTTTGTTTGGTAGGCTATTAATTATTGCCTCAATTTCAGAACTTGTTATTGGTGTGTTCAGGGATTTGACTTCTTCCTGGTTTAGTCTTGGGAGGGTGTATGTGTCCAGGAATTTATTCATTTCTTCTAGACTTTCTAGTTTATTTGCTTAGAGGTATTTATAGTATTATCTGATGGTAGTTTGTATTTCTGTGGGATCAGTGGTGATATCCCCTTTATTATTTTTTGTTGTGTCCATTTGATTCTTCTGTCTTTTCTTCTTTGTTAGTCTGGCTAGCAGTCTACCTATTTTGTTACTCTTTTCAGAAAACCAGCTGTTGGATTCACTGATTTTTTGAAGGGTTTTTTTTTTGTGTGTCTCCCTCCTTTAGTTTGCTCTGACCTTAGTTATTTCCTGTCTTCTGCTAGCTTTTGATTGTGTTTGCTCTTGCTTCTCTAGTTCTTTTAATTGTGATGTTAAGGTGTATATTTTAGATCTTTCCCACTTTATGAAGTGGGCATTTAGTGCTATACATTTCCCTCTAAACACTGCTTTAGCTGTGTTTCAGAGATTCTGGTACGTTGCCTCTTTGTTCTCATTGGTTTCAAATAACTTATTTATTTCTGCCTTGATTTCGTATTTACCCAGTAGTCATTCCAGAGCAGGTTGTTCAATTTCCATGTAGGTGTGTGGTTTTGAGTGAGTTTCTTAATCCTGAGTTCTAATTTGATTGAACTGTGGTCTGAGAGACTGTTTGTTATGATTATCATTCTTTTGCATTTGCTGAGGAGTGTTTTACTTCCAATTATGTGGTCTATTTTAGAATAAGTGCTATGTGGTGCTGAAAAGAATGTATATTCTGTTGATTTTTGGGTAAGGAGTTCTGTACATGCGTATTAGGTCCTCTTGTTCTAGAGCTGAATTCAAGTCCTGAATATCCTTGTTAATTTTCTGTCTTGTTGATTTTTCTAATATTGACAGTGGGGTGTTAAAGTCTCCCACTATTATTATAGTGTGGGAATCTGAGTCTCTTTGTGGGTATCTAAGAACTTGCTTTATGAATCTAGGTACTCCTGTATTGGGTGCATATATATTTAGGATAGTTAGCTCTTTTGCTGCATTGCCCCTTTACCATTATGTAATGTCTTTCTTTGTCTTTTTTGATCTTGTTGATTTAAAGTCTGTTTTATCAGAGACTAAGGATTGCAACTCCTGCTTTTCTTTGCTGTCCATTTGCTTGGTAAATATTCCTCCATCCCTTTATTTTGAGCCTATGTGTGTCTTTGTACATGAGATGGGTCTCCTGAATACAGCACACCGATGGGTCTTGACTATCCAGTTTGCCCGTCTTTATCTTTTAATTGGGACATTTACCCTATTTACATTTATATTGTTATATGTGAATTTGATCCTGTCATCATGATGCTAGGTGGCTATGTTGCACATTAGTTAATGTAGTTTCTTCATAGTGTAGTTGGTCTTGATATTTTGATATGTTTTTGCAGTGGCTGGTACCAGTTTTTCTTTTCCATAATTAGTGCATCTTCTGGAGTTCTTGTAAGACAGGCCTGGTGGTGCCAAAATCCCTCAGCATTTCCTTGTCTGGAAAGGATTTTATTTCTCCTTCACTTTTGAAGCCAACTTTGGCTGGATATGAAGTTCTGGGTTGAAAATTATTTTCTTTAAGAATGTTGAATATTGGCCCCAACACTCTTCTGGCCTGTAGAGTTTCTGCAGAGAGATCCACTGTTAGTCTGATGAGCTTTCCTTTGTAGGTGACGTGACCTTTCTCTCTAGCTGTCCTTAACATTTTTTTCCTTCATTTCAACCTTGGAGAATCTAACGATTATGTGTCTTTGGGTTGCTCTTCTCGTGGAGTATCTAAGTGGTGGTCTCTGTATTTTTTGAGTTTGATTGTTGGCCTATCTTGCTAGGTTGGGGAAGTTCTCCTGGATAATACGTTGAAGTGTGTTTTCCAACTTGCTTCCGTTCTCCCTGTCACTTTCAGGTATACCAGTCAATCATAGGTTTGGTCTTTTCACCTAGTCCCATATTTCTTGGAGGCTTTGTTTGTTCCTTTTCATTCTTTTTTTTTCTAATCTTGTCGTCACGCCTTATTTTATTAAGTTGACATGTATCTCTGATATCCTTTCTTCCACTTGATCAATTCTGCTATTGATACTTCTGTATACTTCATGAAGTTCTCTTGCTTTTTCAGATCCATCAGGTCATTTTTGTTCTTCTCTAAACTGGTTATTCTAGTAAGCAGGTCCTGTAACCTTTTATCAAGGTTTTTAGCTTCCTTGCATTGGGTTACAACATGCTCCTTTAGCTGAGAGGAGTTTGTTATTACCCACCTGCTGAAGCCTACTTCTGTCAATTCATCAAAGTCATTCTCCATCCAGTTTTTTGCCCGTGCTGGAGAGGAGTGGCGATCACTTGGAGGAGGAGAGGCATTCTGGTTTTTAGAATTTTCATGCTAGTTTTTCCTCATCTTCGTGGATTTATCTACCTTTGATCTTTAATGCTGATGACCTTTGGATGGGGCTTTTGTGTGGGCATCCTTTTTGTTCATGTTGGTGTTATTGCTTTCTGTTTGCTGGTTTTCCTTCTAACAGTCGGGCCTCTCTTCTGCAGGTCTGCTAGAGTTTGCTAGAGGTCCACTCCAGACCCTGTTTGGCTAGGTGTCACTAGTGGAGGCTGCAGAATAGCAAAGATTCCTTTCTACTCTTTCCTCTGGAAGCTTTGTCCCAGAGGGGCACACACCTGATGCCTGCCAGAGCTCTCCTGTATGAGGTGTCTGTTGACCCATGCTGGGAGGTGTCTCCTTAGTAGAGCTTGTCCTTGCTAAGCAGTCTGTCCCTTAACAGAGCTTGAGCACTGTGCTGGGAGATCTGCTGCTGTCTTCAGAGCTGACAGGCTGGGACATTTAAGTCTATTGAAATTGTGCCCACTGCCACCCTTGTTCCCAGGTGCTCTGTCCCAGGCGCAAAAACCATGGGAAAAGCATAATATCTGGGTCAGATAGCACAGTTCCTCACAGCTTCCCTTGGCTAGGGGAGGGAGATCTCCAGCCCTTTGCACTTCCCAGGTAAGGCAAAACCCCTCCCTGCTTCTGCTTGCCTTCCATGGGCTGCACCCACTCTCTAACCAGTCCCAATGAAATGAACAGGTTACCTCAGTTGGAAATGCAGAAATCACCCACCTTCTGTGTTGATCTCGTTCAGAGCTGCAGACTAGAGCTGTTTCTATATGACCATCTTGCCAGATCCATCGAGCATCTTTTCATGTGCTTACTGTCCATTTGTGTAGCTTCTTTGAAGAAATGGCTATTCAACTCTTGTCCATTTTGAAACGTATTCTTTTTTGCTGCTCTTGTTGAGTTATTAGAGTTATATTTTCTGAACTGGTGTTATAAAAGAATTTTATTATTTTATTTGTTTTATTATAGAAATGTTTTTATCAGATACATGACTGATAAACAAATTATCAGTTGGATAATTTGAGATATATGACTTGCAAATATTTTTCCCATTTTGGTGGCTGCATTATTACTTTTTTTTTTTTTAAACAGTAAAGTGAATACAAGTTTATTAAGAAAGTAAAGGAATAAAAGAATGCCTACTCCATAGACAGAGCAACCCGAAGGGCTGCTGGCTGTCCCTTTTTGTGATTATTTCTTGATTATATGCTAAATAAGGGGCAGATTATTCATGTCTCCCCTTTTAACCCACATAGGGTAACTTCCTGACATTGTCATGGCATTTGTAAACTGTCATGGCGCTAGTGGAAGTGCAGTAGTGAGGACGACCAGAGGTTACTCTCATCACCATCTTAGTTTTGGTATGTTTTAGCTGGCTTCTGTACTGCAACCTGCATTATCAGCAAGGTCTTTATGACCTTTATTTTGTGCCTACCTTCTCTTTCTTCCTGTGACTTAAAATGCCTAACCATCTGGGAATGCAGCTGAGTAGGTCTCAGCCTTATTTTACCCAGCCTCCATTCAAGGTGGAGCAGCTCTGGTTCAGATGCTTCTGACATTGCCCCCCCCCCCCCATTTTATAAGGAATCCTTAACCTTATGGGTTATAGAGGGATGAAGATTCATCTTCTGTAACTTCTTCATGTTGGGTGAGATGATATTCCTGCCTAACTATTAGGATTTCTTGTATTTAGGGGAGAGAGGAGCTCAGTCAGAAAACATCAGTACTTCAGTACACTGAGAGCCATTCATAACTCCAAGTTCCACAAAAGGTGACACCTGGAAGATTAATAAGTGTTCAATTTAAGAAAACATTTAGTAAGCTTATTCTGCATTCCTACACAAAGTACAACAGCAGTATATTCCACAAGAGTAAAGCAAAATAAGTAAAATTATCCCAAGTAAACTAAGTAAGAAGGCTTTCCATGAACTGGGTAACTGCGGAACCAACTTGGGGTTGCTAGTTGATTCCAACATGTGCCCAGAATTAGAATATTGATCCCAATTTTTACATTACCCATTCCTCTTGTTTCTTCTGAGCAGCAGTCAGAGATCATTCGTTGGTTCACGGGAATGAAAAAGGTTAGCCTAAATGCAGAGAAAAACTTAAAAATAGCTGATGAGACTAGCATCTAATAACAAGTGTACCATAGTTCTTGAAACATAATTTTTCTGTCTCCAGTTTCCCATTTTTACTAAAAACAAGTCATGGTAGGACCAATTTGCTTTATTATAATTGGCCTAATTTTTTGTATAAAGTACAGTAAGAATCATTATTTTTCACATAAGCTCTTTTAAAATTGGCTTTGATGGAACTCTGTTCCATAGAAGGAATCTCCAATAAGGCTTTTTTTATAAAAGCAAAGCCGAGACATCAGTTTGTACCCTCAAATATCTATGAGTTGCTTAAATTCCTCTCATCTTGATATCCCAAGATAGCTTGGGGCTCCTGTGCCTGTCAGAATGTGACATTCTCTATTTACCACAGATCAAGAACCCTGTACAAGGACCATGTACACAAGGTATGAGGCCAGTTTTCCCAAAGGGATTTTATTGACTTTGTAAGTCAAATTTGATTCCTTAGAGGAAAGCACATCATTCTAGTCATAGCCCTGGTAAAATAACCAGTTTCTCCAATTATGTCCTGTTGCAAAAGAAAACAGATTCTTTTTTTTTTTTTTTCCAGTGGGAGGAACAGAGTCTCACTCTGTCACCCAAGCTGGAGTGCAGTGGCATGATCTCAGCTCACTGCAACCTCCGCCACCCAGGTTCAAGCGATTCTCCTGCCTCAGCCTCCTGAGTAGCTGGGATTACAGGCATGCGTCACCACACCCAGCTAATTTTTGTATTTTTAGTAGAGATGGGGTTTCATCATGTTGGTTGGCCTGGTCTCAAACTGCTGACCTGCTGATCCACCTGCCTTGGCCTGCCAAACTGCTGGGATTACAGGCATGAGCTGCCATATTGGCCAGAAAACAGATTCTAATTGCACTTATGCAAATAAATATATTGCCACAAGTTAAGACTCACAAATAGTTTCCAAATTCTGGAGAAACCTTTTAAAGCCCTTTACAGTTTTTGTTAAAGAGATTTCATTCCATTGTTTTTATTCCAGTGTTCAAATTTACAGAAAACTGAATAATGCCCCTTTTACTTTAGCCAACATGTTCACAGACAGAATTTCTTTTACAATTAATTTTTCACAAGCCTTCCATAACTTGCTTAAACCTTCAGCTTTTTTCGAACTTAAAACAATCCTTTAACCTTTTGATCTAGGCAAAACAAACAAGCAAACAAACAAAAAAAACCACAAAAAAACCCATTTTCATGCCTTCTTATAATCTTTCACGAAAAACACATTTCACTGTTTTTATATACCTTGCATGTGAAATGATTTCTTCAGTAGTCTCAATTATATGTTACACTGTTAACTCTTAGTGACTTTTACTTTTGGTTAAAACCTTGGTAAGAGATTTTAATTATGTACTAGGTGTGGCTCCTAGGACCCAAACAGAAGTTCCAATGAAGTCTGATTCTTTCCAGTGTGGCTAGGGGTTATAGCTAACTCCAGGTATCATAGGCCTTATCTACCTGTAAAGCAAGGCAAGTTGTACAGTTAATTTATAGTGGCATTTTATGAAACATTTAGGAGGCCTATTAACTTTTACATTGTGCAACATTTCCTGCATAAATTCCCTTTCATGAATTATTTACTGACTTACACAGACCATCTATGACATGCTTGAACTTTCTGACTTGTCCTAAATATGCCTCTTTTTAAACAACCAGTTGTTTTACTTTAGGACAAGAATTTACCATACAGGATCCTTTCTTATATAAAATCTCTTTTCTTTATAACCTTCTTCACATAGCTAGGGGGCATGGCTAATTCCACATGTCCCCAGGCCTTATCTAGAATCTAATGCTAACAATTTTTAAAAGCCAAAGAAGCAGTTTATGACCTTAAAGGATTAAGCAAACCTAATAGCTGACCTGGATAATTTAGATGAAATGTTTATATTTTTGAAGCTATTTTTATTTTACCAATAATTTTCAAAACTATTTTTATTTCCCAGAGTTTACTAAAGTCACATAAACTAAAAGGCATTACACTTTTTACTTTTCTGACAAATACTGGATTTAAGCTCTTATATTTTAAGCCAATTAATTAGAGCACTGTTATGTTACACACACAACATGTAAGTACACAGAAAGACAGATGATAAAGGACTTATTCCCTAAGCTAGGAATTGAACTCCGAATGTGGGTCACCATTGTGATGGCAGAGGCCAAGAGAAAGTGCTGCCATGTGGATACAAGGTCAAGCTCCCAAGGACGTGAATGACTAGTTTGCTGGGCCATCCTGAACAGTGGGCTTATGGGGTCCTAGGTCCATGTTCAATCCTGAGATACCCCTCTTTATAAGAGAACATTACAGAAAGACACAAAACACAACACATTCCCTACAATTTAAGATTAGCTTCACAAACCCTTTTTCCAGTTAATAAAAACTTTATAGAGGAGATAAACAGTGATTTTTGCCATTTATTCAACCAGTTTGCATGAAGAGGGAGAGAGCGAGAGGGGCCAGAAGTCTGACTGGTAAGAAATTCTTAGCCTTTTGTGGGCATGCCAGGCTTCTGGCTTCCCTATCCCTGAGCAGCCCTAGTCACCCACCTGGCTGCACTACAGCCCTGGGGACCAAGCCACAACACAAAGGAAAATTATCCTTTTCTATTCAGGCCAGAGCAAAACATGTGTGACAAAACCTAGACATTAGCCACTCTGCTTAGCACCCAATATCAAATTGGCAAGGCTCAAACTTGCCCCAAGTTGGGCCTCATTATCATTAATCCAACCTCTGACCAGGAATTTCACCTTGTGGTTTCTGGGCAAGATGCTCACCCTGAATAACAGAAAAGGTAGAAAAAAGAAAGGGGTGGGGGGCGGAGCAAGATGGCCGAATAGGAACAGCTCCAGTCTCCAACTCCCAGCGCGAGCAACACAGAAGACCGGTGATTTCTGCATTTTCAACTGAGGTACTGGGTTCATCTCACTAGGGAGTGCCCGACGATCGGTGCTGGTCAGCTGCTGCAGCCTGACCAGCGAGACCTGAAGCAGGGCGAGGCATCGCCTCACCTGGGAAGCGCAAGGGGAAAGGGAATCCTTTTTCCTAGCCAGGGGAACTGAGACACACAACACCTGGAAAATCGGGTAACTCCCACCCCAATACTGCGCTTTAGGCAAACAGGCACACCAGGAGATTATATCCCACACCTGGCCGGGAGGGTCCCGTGCCCACGGAGCCTCCCTCATTGCTAGCACAGTAGTCTGTGATCTACCGGCAAGGCAGCAGCGAGGCTGGGGGAGGGGCGCCCGCCATTGCTGAGGCTTAAATAGGTAAACAAAGCTGCTGGGAAGCTCCAACTGGGTGGAGCTCACAGCAGCTCAAGGAAACCTGCCTGTCTCTGTAGACTCCACCTCTGGGGGCAGGGCACAGCTAAACAACAACTAAAGCAGCAGAAACCTCTGCAGACGCAAACGACTCTGTCTGACAGCTTTGAAGAGAGCA